>NC_069503.1:1158821161-1158943948 GCF_027579735.1 Bombina bombina
ACTATATAATGAGCCTTTTTCTAGACTACATACTATATAGAGACTATATAATAAGTCTTTTTCTATACTACATAATATATATAGAGAGACTATACAATAAGGGGGGTAGTTATCAAGCCGTCAACCTCAAATACGCTGGAATTCCGCAGCGTATTTGTGGCGAGGCTGATTCGCCTTAGTTATCAAAGGCTCGAGACCGGCAAAAGTAGAATTTTGTGACGTCAGCTTCGATCCGCCGGACTCAGTCCGACACAGATCGATTCTTACGTCACTCCAGATGTTCCGCACACAAGTGCGGCACATTCTCACTACTTTTGCTAGCTATCAAAAAACTAGCAGGTACGCTCGGCACTTTTACGGCCCAGCGTACCTGGTTTTCAAAGCGCCAGCCTGGAGGCGGCGGATCCCATAGGAATCAATGGGAGTCTGACCATAGCGAAAGTACAAGTTCGCTGCTGACAGACATCCCATTGATTTCTATGGGAGCTGTCTACACCTAACACCCTAACATGTACCCCGAGTCTAAACACCACTAATCTGACCCCCCCTACACCGCCGCAACTAAATAAAGTTATTACCCCCTAAACCGCCGCTCCCGGAGCCCACCGCAAGCTACTCTATACATATTAACCCCTAAACCGCCGCTCCCGGAGCCCACCGCAACTATAATAAATGTATTAACCCCTAACCCGCCGCTCCCTGAACCCGCCGTAACCTATATTAAATGTATTAACCCCTATCCTGCCCCCCCTACACCGTCGCCACCTATAATACATTTATTAACCCCTAATCTGCCCCCCCTACACCGTCGCCACCTATAATAAATTTATTAACCCCTATCCTGCCCCCCACTACACCGCCGCCACTGTAATAAAATGATTAACCCCTAAACCTAACCCTAACGCCCCCTAACTTAAATATTAATTAAATAAATCTAAATAAATTAACTCTTATTAACTAAATGAATCCTATTTAAAACTAAATACTTACCTATAAAATAAACCCTAATATAGCTACAATATAAATAATAATTATATTCTAGCTATCTTAGGATTTATTTTTATTTTACAGGTACCTTTCAATTTATTTTAACCATGTACAATAACTATTAAATAGTTATTAACTATTTAATAGCTTACCTAGCTAAAATAAAGAGAAATGTACCTGTGAAATAAATCCTAACCTAAGTTACAATTACACCTAACACTACACTATACTTTAATAAATTATTCCTATTTAAAAATAAATACTTACCTGTAAAATAAACCATAAGATAGCTACAATGTAATTAATAATTATATTATAGCTATCTTAGGATTTATATTTATTTTACAGGTTACTTTGTATTTATTTTAGCTAGTTAGAATAGTTATTAAATAGTTATTAACTATTTAATAACTACCTAGCTAAAAGAAATACAAAATTACCTGTAAAATAAATCCTAACTTAAGTTACAATTAAACCTAATACTACACTATCATTAAATTAACTAAATAAACTACCTACAAAGAACTACAATGAAATACAATTACATAAACTAACTAAAGTACAAAAAATAAAAAAAGCTAAGTTACAAAAAATAAAAAATTAAGTTACAAACATGTTAAAAATATTACAACAATTTTAAGCTACTTACACCTAATCTAAGCCCCCTAATAAAATAACAAACCCCCCCAAAATAAAAAAAATCCCTACCCTATTCTAAATTACATAAATTTCAAAGCTCTTTTACCTTACCAGCCCTTAAAAGGGCCATTTGTGGGGGCATGCCCCAAAAAGTTCAGCTCTTTTGCCTGTAAAATAAAAATACAACCCCCCCCCAACATTAAAACCCACCACCCACATACCCCTAATCTAACCCAAACCCCCCTTACAAAAACCTAACACTAATCCCCTGAAGATCATCCTACCTTGAGTCGTCTTCACTCAGCCGAGCCACCGATGGAACTGAAGAGGACATCCGGAGCGGAAGAAGTTAATCCTCCAAGCGGCGCTGAAGAAATCTTCCATCCGATGAAGTCATCATCCAGGCGGCGCTGAAGAAGTCTTCGATCCGGCCGATGTCATCTTCAAAGAGGCGCTGAAGAGGTCTTCTATCCGGGCGAAGTCATCTTCCAAGCCGGGTCTTGAATCTTCCTTCCGCCGACGCGGAACCACCTTCTTCACCGACGGACTACGACGAATGACGGCTCCTTTAAGGGACGTCATCCAAGATGGCGTCCCCTCAATTCCGATTGGCTGATAGGATTCTATCAGCCAATCGGAATTAAGGTAGGAAAATCTGATTGGCTGATGGAATCAGCCAATCAGATTGAGCTCGCATTCTATTGGCTGTTCCGATCAGCCAATAGAATGCGAGCTCAATCTGATTGGCTGATTGGATCAGCCAATCGGATTGAACTTGAATCTGATTGGCTGATTCCATCAGCCAATCAGATTTTCCTACCTTAATTCCGATTGGCTGATAGAATCCTATCAGCCAATCGGAATTGAGGGGACGCCATCTTGGATGACGTCCCTTAAAGGAGCCGTCATTCGTCGTAGTCCGTCGGTGAAGAAGGTGGTTCCGCGTCGGCGGAAGGAAGATTCAAGACCCGGCTTGGAAGATGACTTTGCCCGGATAGAAGACCTCTTCAGCGCCTCTTTGAAGATGACATCGGCCGGATCGAAGACTTCTTCAGCGCCGCCTGGATGATGACTTCATCGGATGGAAGATTTCTTCAGCGCCGCTTGGAGGATTAACTTCTTCCGCTCCGGATGTCCTCTTCAGTTCCATCGGTGGCTCGGCTGAGTGAAGACGACTCAAGGTAGGATGATCTTCAGGGGATTAGTGTTAGGTTTTTGTAAGGGGGGTTTGGGTTAGATTAGGGGTATGTGGGTGGTGGGTTTTAATGTTGGGGGGGGGTTGTATTTTTATTTTACAGGCAAAAGAGCTGAACTTTTTGGGGCATGCCCCCACAAATGGCCCTTTTAAGGGCTGGTAAGGTAAAAGAGCTTTGAAATTTATGTAATTTAGAATAGGGTAGGGATTTTTTTTATTTTGGGGGGGTTTGTTATTTTATTAGGGGGCTTAGATTAGGTGTAAGTAGCTTAAAATTGTTGTAATATTTTTAACATGTTTGTAACTTAATTTTTTATTTTTTGTAACTTAGCTTTTTTTATTTTTTGTACTTTAGTTAGTTTATGTAATTGTATTTCATTGTAGTTCTTTGTAGGTAGTTTATTTAGTTAAATTTAATGATAGTGTAGTATTAGGTTTAATTGTAACTTAAGTTAGGATTTATTTTACAGGTAATTTTGTATTTCTTTTAGCTAGGTAGTTATTAAATAGTTAATAACTATTTAATAACTATTCTAACTAGCTAAAATAAATACAAAGTAACCTGTAAAATAAATATAAATCCTAAGATAGCTATAATATAATTATTAATTACATTGTAGCTATCTTAGGGTTTATTTTACAGGTAAGTATTTATTTTTAAATAGGAATAATTTATTAAAGTATAGTGTAGTGTTAGGTGTAATTGTAACTTAGGTTAGGATTTATTTCACAGGTACATTTCTCTTTATTTTAGCTAGGTAAGCTATTAAATAGTTAATAACTATTTAATAGTTATTGTACATGGTTAAAATAAATTGAAAGGTACCTGTAAAATAAAAATAAATCCTAAGATAGCTAGAATATAATTATTATTTATATTGTAGCTATATTAGGGTTTATTTTAAAGGTAAGTATTTAGTTTTAAATAGGATTCATTTAGTTAATAAGAGTTAATTTATTTAGATTTATTTAATTAATATTTAAGTTAGGGGGGCGTTATGGTTAGGGTTAGACTTAGGTTTAGGGGTTAATCATTTTATTACAGTGGCGGCGGCGGCGTAGTGGGGGGCAGGATAGGGGTTAATAAATTTATTATAGGTTGCGGCGGGTTCATGGAGCGGCGGTTTAGGGGTTAAACTATTTATTTAGTTGCGGAGAGGTGCGGGATCAGCAGGATAGGGGTTAATAATTTTATAATAGAGGGCGACGGTATAGGGGGGGCAGGATAGGGGTTACTAGGTATAATGTAGGTGGCAGCGGTGTCCGGGAGCGGCGGTTTAGGGGTTAATACATTTATAAGAGTTGCGGCAGGGTCTAGGAGCGGCGGTTTAGGGGTTAATACATTTATAAGAGTTGCGGCAGGGTCTAGGAGCGGCGGTTTAGGGGTTAATACATTTATTAGAGTTGCGGCAGGGTCTAGGAGCGGCGGTTTAGGGGTTCATACATTTATAAGAGTTGCGGCAGGGTCTAGGAGCGGCGGTTTAGGGGTTCATACATTTATAAGAGTTGCGGCGGTTTAGGGGTTAGTAACTTTATTTAGTTGCGGGGGGCTCCGGGGGCGCCGGTATAGGGGGCAGAACAGTGCAGTTTAGTGTGAGTGCTTAGTGACAGGCTAGCAATAAAGCTGGGAAAAAGCCGAAGGGCAGCGAGATCGGATGAGTGATAACTGTCACAGTCCGCTGCTCATCGCCCCGCGGCTTTTTGACAGCTTTATTTGATAACTTAGGCGAACGTATTCAAGGTCCGCGGCGGCGAAGGTAGGCGAGCTTAGGCGGACGTATTGGGCCGGCGAAGCCAGAAAAGTAGACGGCTTGATAACTAGCCCCCTAAGTCTTATTCTAGACTACATAATATATAGACTATACAATAAGTCTTATTCTAGACTACATAATATATAGAGACTACGTAATATATAGACCATATAATAAGTCTTATTCTATTCTACATAATATATAGACTATATAAATTATTCTAGACTACATAATAAAAAGACCATATAATAAGCCTTATTCTAGACTACATAATATATAGACTATATAATAAGCCTTATTCTAGACTACATAATATATAGACTATATAATAAGCCTTATTCTAGACTGCATAATATATAGACTATATAATAAGCCTTATTCTAGACTGCATAATATATAGACTATATAATAAGCCTTATTCTAGACTACATAATATATAGACTATATAATAAGTCTTATTCCAGACTACATAATATATAGACTATATAATAAGTCTTATTCCAGACTACATAATATATAGACTATATAATAAGCCTTATTCTAGACTACATAATATATAGACTATATAATAAGTCTTATTCCAGACTACATAATAAGTCTTATTCTAGACTACATAATATAATCTCTCTCTCTCTATATATATATATATATATATATATATATATATATATATATATATATATATATATATATATATATATATATATATATATATATATATATATATATATATAAAAGAAGTCCTGACTGACTCATGAACGCCCAGCTCTAACCATTTAACCTAGCAATGTGAAATTTGGACGTTACTTTGTTTTTATGACGTAAGCACCCACTAAGGAAGGATTTTTGGAAATTACGTCCCTAAGGGGGTGAACTTTTTTATGATGATACCTGTATCTCAAAAACCGATGATGTTACCGACGTAAAAATTGGTATTTAAAGTCTCCTTTAAAAATAAAGAAACACGTGTTTTACCATTTCTCAAACATCCACTTAAGGGGGGGGGGTGATTTATGAGAATACCTATATCTCAAAAAACAAAGATGTTACAGACATGAAAATTGGTATTTAGATTCTCCTTTAAAAATAAATTAACACATGTTTTACCATTTCCCAAACATCCACTTATGAGGATACCCATTTAGATTACGAGAATTAACCAAAACTCAAGAAGTTCATGTCAGCAAGTGTGCAACCCGAATAGGCACACACGTGAGGGCACATTTTTCGCTATTTTTTTTTTTTTACAAATCACAAAATCCACGCGGGCAACAGCTAGTAGACTATATAATAATGTAAACACTTCTAACACTATGAGTGTAATTGCTTTATAACAGTAAATACATTTCCATATTGCACATTTAAATTACATTTTATTTTTAGCTTGAACAGTGCACACCAATGTAATATTACCATATTGAAGGATAGCAGATTCTTGTTAATAATAATAATAATTACTAACAGACACCCCCCTCCGTTTCTTCGCACTACATGCAGATATTATTGAACACTGTGTCACTAAACATCACAGTACTGTATGTCATTGCTAAAGTCAGGAATGATCATCACACTTAGGCACTATTTTTAGCCACTTAGATTGAATTTCACAACTTTACACCCATTTCTATATTTTAGAGCACTTTCATTCCCCTGTTATAACGTTTTTCAACTCAAATATATAATATTAAACTCTAGTTGGAAAGCCATCATCAGTTATGAGACTCCGTTATACCGTTATCTGGATCTACAGATCACTTTCTATATTGATAACCGATTAACATCTTTTTGAACATTGAGTATCTACTGAAAGGAAAACCAATATACATACCAGTACATATATGTATATTTTATGCTTTTATAAACTTTACATTATATTCTTTTAACAAGGCACATCATGTCCTTGCATACTTCAAAGACAATTATGCCATATGATTGACAAGTAGGTTATCCAATCGGGAAAGAGAGAGAATCATATTTCCGGGTCTCAACAGGATATTTAAATCCGCAAATACGGCGGCCCGCTGCCTTTTGAAAAAGCCCAATACGGGTGAAACGCGTCAGGGGGTTAGGAGCTGATGGGAGCCCATTTTTTAAAATTCTTTAACATCTGAGACGATATTATCTGGTGCGACATACATATAAGTACGGTATATACATAGTAGCCAATCTAATGAGCACGGCCATTTTGATACTATTACCAGTGTTAATTACTAGCAGCGTTTTATACTTTATTGCACATACTTAAAACCTAGTCCTTGGATCTTTGTATATAAGGGACCATTTAATTTTAACAATTCTGGTACCAATTTAGTGTAGCCAACAGTGGCGTTGCTGTGAAAGATGTTCCAGTAACGCTAAACATTTGGCAGACAATAATCACAACGGTAATGCATATTCAGCTGGCTCGATCTTAACACAAACCACAAAGTTATTTAAAATATACTGTATTATAACACAAAGGTGGTTAATAAATTGGCGGGTTTTCCAAATACTAACATGAGTAGTAACTTGGGATGCTATCGTAATCTGTATTCTATACTAGTGTCCTATTTAACCGCAAACTTAATCCCTTTATAATATAACTAACAGGATTGGTATGGAATAACGAGATGGTTATATTAATAAACCAAGAGGACTCAGATTTATTTTGCAGCCGCCCATAATTAAATATACACACGCTGTTACCAAGTTCTTTAATATTATTACAACATTAGCACTCTACAATAGCTATCAGTAGGGTTCCTGTGATATGGGTACCGGTAACGCCTACATCTAGTAGATTGTTAACAGCCAATAACAGAATTACTGTGATATGGGTACCGGTAACGCCTACATCTAGTAGATTGTTAACAGCCAATAACAGAATTACTGTGATATGGGTACCGGTAACGCCTACATCTAGTAGATTGTTAACAGCCAATAACAGAATTACTGTGATATGGGTACCGGTAACGCCTACATCTAGTAGATTGTTAACAGCCAATAACAGAATTACTGTGATATGGGTACCGGTAACACCTACATCTAGTAGATTGTTAACAGCCAATAACAGAATTACTGCGAAATATATACCAGTAACACCTACATTAAGTATCCCGAGACCTGAATTTTGATACAAATTAAAAAATTGGCTCTACTAAGAGCACAACTGATAACGTGTATTACACAAATGAAGGTGATCAATTTTGGCTAGGATTCCTAATAATATTCTTAAATACTACTTTAGGGTGTCTTCTTGCACTGAAACGTATTCAGCTTATTCTCTCTCAATCGAAAACTTAAACGTTTTGCGACCTATATGATTATACTAACTAGATCCATATATTACATGTTACATTGCCTGATACTAACCTAGCAATTGTATTATCGGCCAGTCCTGTAGTTGTCACTTTTGCTCTTACTCGATACATAACATATATTACTTTAGTGCTACTCCGAGCCAACTGTGTAGAATTATCTTGAATCCTAATAATCACTATTTTCTAGCAGCTAGTGGAGTCTATCAGCTGCATATCCCCTATCATTAAAAGGTCTGTCCCTCCCCTGCAGAGTGACTCCATGAGACAGACAGGAGGGAGCTATAGGATATGGGGTCTGTCCCTCCCCTGCAGGTGACACAGACAGGAGGGAGCTATAGGACATAGGGTCTGTCCCTCCCCTGCAGAGTGACTCCATGAGACAGACAGGAGGGAGCTATAGGACATGGGGTCTGTCCCTCCCCTGCAGGTGACACAGACAGGAGGGAGCTATAGGACATAGGGTCTGTCCCTCCCCTGCAGAGTGACTCCATGAGACAGACAGGAGGGAGCTATAGGATATGGGGTCTGTCCCTCCCTTGCAGGTGACACAGACAGGAGGGAGCTATAGGACATGGGGTCTGTCCCTTCCCTGCAGGTGACACAGACAGGAGGGATCT
The DNA here is from genome assembly GCF_027579735.1 of Bombina bombina. Classification (NCBI taxonomy): domain Eukaryota; kingdom Metazoa; phylum Chordata; class Amphibia; order Anura; family Bombinatoridae; genus Bombina; species Bombina bombina. The sequence continues at coordinate 1,158,829,650 of NC_069503.1, forward strand.
ATAGGACATGGTATCTGTCCCTCACCTGCAGGTGACACAGACAGGAGGGAGCTATAGGATATGGGGTCTGTCCCTCCCTTGCAGGTGACACAGACAGGAGGGAGCTATAGGACATGGGGTCTGTCCCTCCCCTGCAGGTGACACAGACAGGAGGGATCTATAGGACATGGTATCTGTCCCTCACCTGCAGGTGACACAGACAGGAGGGAGCTATAGGATATGGGGTCTGTCCCTCACTTGCAGGGTGACCCCATGAGACAGACAGGAGGGAGCACTGTTGTGTAGCAGGGTTAGCCTTGATGAGTTAGCAGGTGCATGTCAAGTTCTGAGAATTAGACACCATCTCATTATTCCATACCAATCCTGTTAGTTATATCATCATCCCAAATGACCTTTTGCGACCTATATGATTATACTAACTAGATCCATATATTAAGAGAGCGATACTAACAACAAGTGAAGACTTCCATCTTATTTACTTATTCTGTTTCAGTCTAAGCACAAAACGCTCCTTTGGATACATTTGGGATATGACTGTACACAGAAGTACAAAATAGGGGCAATTTTGTTACATTGCCTGATACTAACCTAGCAATTGTATTACCGGCCAGGCCTGTAGTTGTCACTCTTGCTCTTACTCGATACATAACATATATTACTTTAGTGCTACTCAGAGCCAACTGTGTAGAATTATCTTGAATCCTAATAATCACTATTTTCTAGCAGCTAGTGGAGTCTATCAGCTGCATATCCCCTATCATTAAAAGACAGACTCTTGTGCCAGTTCTTTATTTATTTGTGACTAGAGAGTAACCACACCAGGTTTGATCTTTTCCTGGCTTTTGTACTCAAAGGCAACGTGGTTATATAACCAGGATAAGATTTACCTTCAGCTCTTGTTGTTTGTATTAGTGTCTCTCACTGGGTCCCTTTGTTTAATCTTTTTATTAAAAGCTATGTTTTATCCATTCCAAGATCTCTCTCAAATAAAGCCTTGGCTGAGAGTGCGATTACTGCAGTCTTTGTAGTGGGTTTGTATTTCTTAATACACCACTGCACAGCAGCACCACTCCTCATGAATTATTATTTATTAGAGTCCCTCGGGTAATATTTAAATTAGGGGAGATTGGAGCTGTGGTGGCATTGTATATTTGTGTATATAAAATATATAATAAGCCTTATTCTAGACTACATAATAATCCGTCAGTGACACCTCTCTCTCTCCGTCAGTGACACCTCTCTCTCTCTCCGTCAGTGACACCTCTCTCTCTCTCCGTCAGTGACACCTCTCTCTCTCCGTCAGTGACACCTCTCTCTCTCTCTGTCTCAGTCAGACCTCTCTCTGTCTCAGTCAGACCTCTCTCTGTCTCAGTCAGACCTCTCTCTGTCTCAGTCAGACCTCTCTCTGTCTCAGTCAGACCTCTCTCTGTCTCAGTCAGACCTCTCTCTGTCTCAGTCAGACCTCTCTCTGTCTCAGTCAGACCTCTCTCTGTCTCAGTCAGACCTCTCTCTGTCTCAGTCAGACCTCTCTCTGTCTCAGTCAGACCTCTCTCTGTCTCAGTCAGACCTCTCTCTGTCTCAGTCAGACCTCTCTCTGTCTCAGTCAGACCTCTGTCTCAGTCAGACCTCTGTCTCAGTCAGACCTCTGTCTCAGTCAGACCTCTGTCTCAGTCAGACCTCTGTCTCAGTCAGACCTCTGTCTCAGTCAGACCTCTCTCTCAGTCAGACCTCTCTCTCAGTCAGACCTCTCTCTCAGTCAGACCTCTCTCTCAGTCAGTCAGTCAGTCAGACCTCTCTCTCAGTCAGTCAGTCAGTCAGACCTCTCTCTCAGTCAGTCAGTCAGTCAGACCTCTCTCTCAGTCAGTCAGTCAGTCAGACCTCTGTCTCAGTCAGTCAGACCTCTGTCTCAGTCAGTCAGACCTCTGTCTCAGTCAGTGAGACCTCTGTCTCTGTCTCAGTCAGTGAGACCTCTGTCTCTGTCTCAGTCAGTGAGACCTCTGTCTCTGTCTCAGTCAGTGAGACCTCTGTCTCTGTCTCAGTCAGTGAGACCTCTGTCTCTGTCTCAGTCAGTGAGACCTCTGTCTCTGTCTCAGTCAGTGAGACCTCTCTCTCTCAGTCAGTCAGTGAGACCTCTCTCTCTCAGTCAGTCAGTGAGACCTCTCTCTCTCAGTCAGTCAGTGAGACCTCTCTCTCTCAGTCAGTCAGTGAGACCTCTCTCTCTCAGTCAGTCAGTGAGACCTCTCTCTCTCAGTCAGTCAGTCAGTGAGACCTCTCTCTCTCAGTCAGTCAGTCAGTGAGACCTCTCTCTCTCAGTCAGTCAGTCAGTGAGACCTCTCTCTCTCAGTCAGTCAGTCAGTGAGACCTCTCTCTCTCAGTCAGTCAGTCAGTGAGACCTCTCTCTCTCAGTCAGTCAGTCAGTGAGACCTCTCTCTCTCAGTCAGTCAGTCAGTGAGACCTCTCTCTCTCAGTCAGTCAGTCAGTGAGACCTCTCTCTCTCAGTCAGTCAGTCAGTGAGACCTCTCTCTCTCAGTCAGTCAGTCAGTGAGACCTCTCTCTCTCAGTCAGTCAGTCAGTGAGACCTCTCTCTCTCAGTCAGTCAGTCAGTGAGACCTCTCTCTCTCAGTCAGTCAGTCAGTGAGACCTCTCTCTCTCAGTCAGTCAGTCAGTGAGACCTCTCTCTCTCAGTCAGTCAGTCAGTGAGACCTCTCTCTCTCAGTCAGTCAGTCAGTGAGACCTCTCTCTCTCAGTCAGTCAGTCAGTGAGACCTCTCTCTCTCAGTCAGTCAGTCAGTGAGACCTCTCTCTCTCAGTCAGTCAGTCAGTGAGACCTCTCTCTCTCAGTCAGTCAGTCAGTGAGACCTCTCTCTCTCAGTCAGTCAGTCAGTGAGACCTCTCTCTCTCAGTCAGTCAGTCAGTGAGACCTCTCTCTCTCAGTCAGTCAGTCAGTGAGACCTCTCTCTCTCAGTCAGTCAGTCAGTGAGACCTCTCTCTCTCAGTCAGTCAGTCAGTGAGACCTCTCTCTCTCAGTCAGTCAGTCAGTGAGACCTCTCTCTCTCAGTCAGTCAGTCAGTGAGACCTCTCTCTCTCAGTCAGTCAGTCAGTGAGACCTCTCTCTCTCAGTCAGTCAGTCAGTGAGACCTCTCTCTCTCAGTCAGTCAGTCAGTGAGACCTCTCTCTCTCAGTCAGTCAGTCAGTGAGACCTCTCTCTCTCAGTCAGTCAGTCAGTGAGACCTCTCTCTCTCAGTCAGTCAGTCAGTGAGACCTCTCTCTCTCAGTCAGTCAGTCAGTGAGACCTCTCTCTCTCAGTCAGTCAGTCAGTGAGACCTCTCTCTCTCAGTCAGTCAGTCAGTGAGACCTCTCTCTCTCAGTCAGTCAGTCAGTGAGACCTCTCTCTCTCAGTCAGTCAGTCAGTGAGACCTCTCTCTCTCAGTCAGTCTCTCTCTCAGTCAGTGAGACCTCTCTCTCAGTCAGTGAGACCTCTCTCTCTCAGTCAGTCAGTGAGACCTCTCTCTCTCAGTCAGTCAGTGAGACCTCTCTCTCTCAGTCAGTCAGTGAGACCTCTCTCTCTCAGTCAGTCAGTGAGACCTCTCTCTCTCAGTCAGTCAGTGAGACCTCTCTCTCTCAGTCAGTCAGTGAGACCTCTCTCTCTCAGTCAGTCAGTGAGACCTCTCTCTCTCAGTCAGTCAGTGAGACCTCTCTCTCTCAGTCAGTCAGTGAGACCTCTCTCTCTCAGTCAGTCAGTGAGACCTCTCTCTCTCAGTCAGTCAGTGAGACCTCTCTCTCTCAGTCAGTCAGTGAGACCTCTCTCTCTCAGTCAGTCAGTGAGACCTCTCTCTCTCAGTCAGTCAGTGAGACCTCTCTCTCTCAGTCAGTCAGTGAGACCTCTCTCTCTCAGTCAGTCAGTGAGACCTCTCTCTCTCAGTCAGTCAGTGAGACCTCTCTCTCTCAGTCAGTCAGTGAGACCTCTCTCTCTCAGTCAGTCAGTGAGACCTCTCTCTCTCAGTCAGTCAGTGAGACCTCTCTCTCTCAGTCAGTCAGTGAGACCTCTCTCTCTCAGTCAGTCAGTGAGACCTCTCTCTCTCAGTCAGTCAGTGAGACCTCTCTCTCTCAGTCAGTCAGTGAGACCTCTCTCTCTCAGTCAGTCAGTGAGACCTCTCTCTCTCAGTCAGTCAGTGAGACCTCTCTCTCTCAGTCAGTCAGTGAGACCTCTCTCTCTCAGTCAGTCAGTGAGACCTCTCTCTCTCAGTCAGTCAGTGAGACCTCTCTCTCTCAGTCAGTCAGTGAGACCTCTCTCTCTCAGTCAGTCAGTGAGACCTCTCTCTCTCAGTCAGTCAGTGAGACCTCTCTCTCTCAGTCAGTCAGTGAGACCTCTCTCTCTCAGTCAGTCAGTGAGACCTCTCTCTCTCAGTCAGTCAGTGAGACCTCTCTCTCCTCAGTCAGTCAGTGAGACCTCTCTCTCTCAGTCAGTCAGTGAGACCTCTCTCTCTCAGTCAGTCAGTGAGACCTCTCTCTCTCAGTCAGTCAGTGAGACCTCTCTCTCTCAGTCAGTCAGTGAGACCTCTCTCTCTCAGTCAGGTCAGTGAGACCTCTCTCTCTCAGTCAGTCAGTGAGACCTCTCTCTCTCAGTCAGTCAGTGAGACCTCTCTCTCTCAGTCAGTCAGTGAGACCTCTCTCTCTCAGTCAGTCAGTGAGACCTCTCTCTCTCAGTCAGTCAGTGAGACCTCTCTCCTCTCAGTCAGTCAGTGAGACCTCTCTCTCTCAGTCAGTCAGTGAGACCTCTCTCTCTCAGTCAGTCAGTGAGACCTCTCTCTCTCAGTCAGTCAGTGAGACCTCTCTCTCTCAGTCAGTCAGTGAGACCTCTCTCTCTCAGTCAGTCAGTGAGACCTCTCTCTCTCAGTCAGTCAGTGAGACCTCTCTCTCTCAGTCAGTCAGTGAGACCTCTCTCTCTCAGTCAGTCAGTGAGACCTCTCTCTCTCAGTCAGTCAGTGAGACCTCTCTCTCTCAGTCAGTCAGTGAGACCTCTCTCTCTCAGTCAGTCAGTGAGACCTCTCTCTCTCAGTCAGTCAGTGAGACCTCTCTCTCTCAGTCAGTCAGTGAGACCTCTCTCTCTCAGTCAGTCAGTGAGACCTCTCTCTCTCAGTCAGTCAGTGAGACCTCTCTCTCTCAGTCAGTCAGTGAGACCTCTCTCTCTCAGGTCAGTCAGTGAGACCTCTCTCTCTCAGTCAGTCAGTGAGACCTCTCTCTCTCAGTCAGTCAGTGAGACCTCTCTCTCTCATCATCATGAGACCTCTCTCTCTCAGTCAGTCGTCAGTGAGACCTCTCTCTCTCAGGTAGTCAGTCAGTGAGACCTCTCTCTCTCAGTCAGTCAGGTCTGGGCAGACTCTCTCTCTCTTCAGGTCAGTCAGTGAGACCTCTCTCTCTCATCAGTCAGTGAGACCTCTCTCTCGTCTCAGTCAGGTCAGTGAGACCTCTCTCTCAGTCAGTCTAGGGAGACCTCTCTCAGTCAGTCAGGAGGACTCTTCAGTCAGTCAGTGAGACCCTCTCTTCTCTCATTCAGTCAGTGAGACCTCTCTCTCTCAGTCAGTCAGTGAGACCTCTCTCGCTCAGTCAGCTCAGTGAGACCTCTCTCTCTCAGTCAGTCAGTGGAGACCTCTCTCTCTCAGGTCAGTCAGTGAGACCTCTCTCTCTCAGTCCAGTCAGTGAGGACCTCTCTCTCTCAGTCAGTCAGTGAGACCTCTCTCTCTCAGTCAGGTCAGTGAGACCTCTCTCTCTCAGTCAGTCAGTGAGACCTCCTCTCTCTCAGTCAGTCAGTGAGACCTCTCTCTCAGTCAGTCAGTGAGACCTCTCTCTCAGTCAGTCAGTGAGACCTCTCTCTCTCAGTCAGTCAGTGAGACCTCTCTCTCTCAGTCAGTCAGTGAGACCTCTCTCTCTCAGTCAGTCAGTTCTCTCTCTCAGTCAGTCAGTTCTCTCTCTCAGTCAGTCAGTCCTCTCTCTCAGTCAGTCAGTGAGACCTCTCTCTCTCAGTCAGTCAGTGAGACCTCTCTCTCTCAGTCAGTCAGTGAGACCTCTCTCTCTCAGTCAGTCAGTGAGACCTCTCTCTCTCAGTCAGTCAGTGAGACCTCTCTCTCTCAGTCAGTCAGTGAGACCTCTCTCTCTCAGTCAGTCAGTGAGACCTCTCTCTCTCAGTCAGTCAGTGAGACCTCTCTCTCAGTCAGTCAGTGAGACCTCTCTCTCTCAGTCAGTCAGTGAGACCTCTCTCTCTCAGTCAGTCAGTGAGACCTCTCTCTCTCAGTCAGTCAGTGAGACCTCTCTCTCTCAGTCAGTCAGTGAGACCTCTCTCTCAGTCAGTCAGTGAGACCACTCTCTCTCAGTCAGTCAGTGAGACCTCTCTCTCTCAGTCAGTCAGTGAGACCTCTCTCTCTCAGTCAGTCAGTGAGACCTCTCTCTCTCAGTCAGTCAGTGAGACCTCTCTCTCTCAGTCAGTCAGTGAGACCTCTCTCTCTCAGTCAGTCAGTGAGACCTCTCTCTCTCAGTCAGTCAGTGAGACCTCTCTCTCTCAGTCAGTCAGTGAGACCTCTCTCTCTCAGTCAGTCAGTGAGACCTCTCTCTCTCAGTCAGTCAGTGAGACCTCTCTCTCTCAGTCAGTCAGTGAGACCTCTCTCTCTCAGTCAGTCAGTGAGACCTCTCTCTCTCAGTCAGTCAGTGAGACCTCTCTCTCTCAGTCAGTCAGTGAGACCTCTCTCTCTCAGTCAGTCAGTGAGACCTCTCTCTCTCAGTCAGTCAGTGAGACCTCTCTCTCTCAGTCAGTCAGTGAGACCTCTCTCTCTCAGTCAGTCAGTGAGACCTCTCTCTCTCAGTCAGTCAGTGAGACCTCTCTCTCTCAGTCAGTCAGTGAGACCTCTCTCTCTCAGTCAGTCAGTGAGACCTCTCTCTCTCAGTCAGTCAGTGAGACCTCTCTCTCTCAGTCAGTCAGTGAGACCTCTCTCTCTCAGTCAGTCAGTGAGACCTCTCTCTCTCAGTCAGTCAGTGAGACCTCTCTCTCTCAGTCAGTCAGTGAGACCTCTCTCTCTCAGTCAGTCAGTGAGACCTCTCTCTCTCAGTCAGTCAGTGAGACCTCTCTCTCTCAGTCAGTCAGTGAGACCTCTCTCTCTCAGTCAGTCAGTGAGACCTCTCTCTCTCAGTCAGTCAGTGAGACCTCTCTCTCTCAGTCAGTCAGTGAGACCTCTCTCTCTCAGTCAGTCAGTGAGACCTCTCTCTCTCAGTCAGTCAGTGAGACCTCTCTCTCTCAGTCAGTCAGTGAGACCTCTCTCTCTCAGTCAGTCAGTGAGACCTCTCTCTCTCAGTCAGTCAGTGAGACCTCTCTCTCTCAGTCAGTCAGTGAGACCTCTCTCTCTCAGTCAGTCAGTGAGACCTCTCTCTCTCAGTCAGTCAGTGAGACCTCTCTCTCTCAGTCAGTCAGTGAGACCTCTCTCTCTCAGTCAGTCAGTGAGACCTCTCTCTCTCAGTCAGTCAGTGAGACCTCTCTCTCTCAGTCAGTCAGTGAGACCTCTCTCTCTCAGTCAGTCAGTGAGACCTCTCTCTCTCAGTCAGTCAGTGAGACCTCTCTCTCTCAGTCAGTCAGTGAGACCTCTCTCTCTCAGTCAGTCAGTGAGACCTCTCTCTCTCAGTCAGTCAGTGAGACCTCTCTCTCTCAGTCAGTCAGTGAGACCTCTCTCTCTCAGTCAGTCAGTGAGACCTCTCTCTCTCAGTCAGTCAGTGAGACCTCTCTCTCTCAGTCAGTCAGTGAGACCTCTCTCTCTCAGTCAGTCAGTGAGACCTCTCTCTCAGTCAGTCAGTGAGACCTCTCTCTCAGTCAGTCAGTGAGACCTCTCTCTCAGTCAGTCAGTGAGACCTCTCTCTCAGTCAGTGAGTGAAACCTCTCTCTCAGTCAGTGAGTGAAACCTCTCTCTCAGTCAGTGAGTGAAACCTCTCTCTCAGTCAGTCAGTGAGACCTCTCTCTCAGTCAGTCAGTGAGACCTCTCTCTCAGTCAGTCAGTGAGACCTCTCTCTCAGTCAGTCAGTGAGACCTCTCTCTCAGTCAGTCAGTGAGACCTCTCTCAGTCAGTCAGTGAGACCTCTCTCTCAGTCAGTCAGTGAGACCTCTCTCTCAGTCAGTCAGTGAGACCTCTCTCTCAGTCAGTCAGTGAGACCTCTCTCTCAGTCAGTCAGTGAGACCTCTCTCTCAGTCAGTCAGTGAGACCTCTCTCTCAGTCAGTCAGTGAGACCTTTCTCTCTCAGTCAGTCAGTGAGACCTTTCTCTCTCAGTCAGTCAGTGAGACCTATCTCTCTCAGTCAGTCAGTGAGACCTCTCTCTCTCAGTCAGTCAGTGAGACCTCTCTCTCAGTCAGTCAGTGAGACCTCTCTCTCAGTCAGTCAGTGAGACCTCTCTCTCAGTCAGTCAGTGAGACCTCTCTCTCAGTCAGTCAGTGAGACCTCTCTCTCAGTCAGTCAGTGAGACCTCTCTCTCAGTCAGTCAGTGAGACCTCTCTCTCAGTCAGTCAGTGAGACCTCTCTCTCAGTCAGTTAGTAAGACCTCTCTCTCTCAGTCGGTCAGTGAGACCTCTCTCTCAGTCGGTCAGTGAGACCTCTCTCTCAGTCGGTCAGTGAGACCTCTCTCTCAGTCGGTCAGTGAGACCTCTCTCTCAGTCGGTCAGTGAGACCTCTCTCTCAGTCGGTCAGTGAGACCTCTCTCTCAGTCGGTCAGTGAGACCTCTCTCTCAGTCGGTCAGTGAGACCTCTCTCTCTCAGTCAGTCAGTGAGACCTCTCTCTCTCAGTCAGTCAGTGAGACCTCTCTCTCTCAGTCAGTCAGTGAGACCTCTCTCTCTCAGTCAGTCAGTGAGACCTCTCTCTCTCAGTCAGTCAGTGAGACCTCTCTCTCTCAGTCAGTCAGTGAGACCTCTCTCTCTCAGTCAGTCAGTGAGACCTCTCTCTCTCAGTCAGTCAGTGAGACCTCTCTCTCTCAGTCAGTCAGTGAGACCTCTCTCTCTCAGTCAGTCAGTGAGACCTCTCTCTCTCAGTCAGTCAGTGAGACCTCTCTCTCAGTCAGTCAGTGAGACCTCTCTCAGTCAGTGAGACCTCTCTCAGTCAGTGAGACCTCTCTCAGTCAGTGAGACCTCTCTCAGTCAGTGAGACCTCTCTCAGTCAGTGAGACCTCTCTCAGTCAGTGAGACCTCTCTCTCAGTCAGTCAGTGAGACCTTTCTCTCTCAGTCAGTCAGTGAGACCTCTCTCTCTCAGTCAGTCAGTGAGACCTTTCTCTCTCAGTCAGTCAGTGAGACCTCTCTCTCTCAGTCAGTCAGTGAGACCTCTCTCTCTCAGTCAGTCAGTGAGACCTCTCTCTCTCAGTCAGTCAGTGAGACCTCTCTCTCTCAGTCAGTCAGTGAGACCTCTCTCTCAGTCAGTCAGTGAGACCTCTCTCTCTCTCTCAGTCAGTCAGTGAGTGAAACCTCTCTCTCAGTCAGTCAGTGAGACCTCTCTCTCAGTCAGTCAGTGAGACCTCTCAGTCAGTCAGTGAGACCTCTCTCTCTCAGTCAGTCAGTGAGTGAAACCTCTCTCTCAGTCAGTCAGTGAGACCTCTCTCTCTCAGTCAGTCAGTAAGACCTCTCTCTCTCAGTCAGTCAGTGAGTGAAACCTCTCTCTCAGTCAGTCAGTGAGACCTCTCTCACTGTCACACTTACCTCCTGGGGTGTCTCGTTGTCCCGCAGGCCCCGTTTCCCCGTTGATCGCACCATGCTGCCGCCCGGTACAATACCACGTGAGCAGACACACACTACGGAAGTCTCCTGGTTCTACCGGAAGTACGCTTAGTTCTCAGGCATTTCAGTAACTCGGGTGTAGAAATATGGCGGCGTTTCTGGGTGAAGAAACATGGGGACTGGAGCAGCAAGATGGCGCTCTCGGTGAAGCTCAATATGACAATATACGTCACAAGATGGCGCCGGCCAGACTCTGCTGGGCCTTAGGTTGTGCGCAGAAAACTATCAGGCATTAAACTTGTCAGGTAGAGACGTACAGCAACGGTATCTGGTGAGATAGTAACGGTTATATATCCTCAGTCGTGCTCTTATAGCGTATGTCTGTTTATGTCCCTTCAGTGTGCCTGATTATGTCCCCCTCAGTGTGCCTGATTATGTACCCCTCAGTGTGCCTGATTATGTACCCTCAGTGTGCCTGATTATGTACCCCTCAGTGTGCCTGATTATGTACCCTCAGTGTACCTGATTATGTACCCCTCAGTGTGCCTGATTATGTACCCTCAGTGTGCCTGATTATGTACCCCTCAGTGTGCCTGATTATGTCCCCCTCAGTGTGCCTGATTATGTCCCCCTCAGTGTGCCTGATTATGTACCCCTCAGTGTGCCTGATTATGTCCCCCTCAGTGTGCCTGATTATGTCCCCCTCAGTGTGCCTGATTATGTACCCCTCAGTGTGCCTGATTATGTACCTTCAGTGTGCCTGATTATGTACCCCTCAGTGTGCCTGATTATGTCCCCCTCAGTGTGCCTGATTATGCCCCCCTCAGTGTGCCTGATTATGTACCCTCAGTGTACCTGATTATGTCCCCCTCAGTGTGCCTGATTATGTACCCCTCAGTGTGCCTGATTATGTCCCCCTCAGTGTGCCTGATTATGTACCCCTCAGTGTGCCTGATTATGTACCCTCAGTGTACCTGATTATGTCCCCCTCAGTGTGCCTGATTATGTACCCCTCAGTGTGCCTGATTATGTCCCCCTCAGTGTGCCTGATTATGTACCCCTCAGTGTGCCTGATTATGTACCCCTCAGTGTGCCTGATTATGTCCCCCTCAGTGTACCTGATTATGTCCCCCTCAGTGTGCCTGATTATGTACCCCTCAGTGTGCCTGATTATGTCCCCCTCAGTGTGCCTGATTATGCCCCCCTCAGTGTGCCTGATTATGTACCCTCAGTGTACCTGATTATGTACCCTCAGTGTGCCTGATTATGTACCCTCAGTGTACCTGATTATGTACCCTCAGTGTGCCTGATTATGTCCCCCTCAGTGTGCCTGATTATGTCCCCCTCAGTGTGCCTGATTATGTCCCCTCAGTGTGCCTGATTATGTCCCCTCAGTGTGCCTGATTATGTCCCCCTCAGTGTGCCTGATTATGTCCCCTCAGTGTGCCTGATTATGTCCCCCTCAGTGTGCCTGATTATGTCCCCCTCAGTGTGCCTGATTATGTCCCCCTCAGTGTGCCTGATTATGTCCCCCTCAGTGTGCCTGATTATGTCCCCCTCAGTGTGCCTGATTATGTCCCCCTCAGTGTGCCTGATTATGTCCCCTCAGTGTACCTGATTATGTCCCCTCAGTGTACCTGATTATGTCCCCTCAGTGTGCCTGATTATGTCCCCTCAGTGTGCCTGATTATGTCCCCTCAGTGTGCCTGATTATGTCCCCTCAGTGTGCCTGATTATGTCCCCTCAGTGTACCTGATTATTGTCCCCTCAGTGTACCTGATTATGTACCCTCAGTGTACCTGATTATGTCCCCTCAGTGTGCCTGATTATGTCCCCCTCAGTGTTCCTGATTATGTCCCCCTCAGTGTTCCTGATTATGTCCCCTCAGTGTGCCTGATTATATACTCTCAGTGTACCTGATTATGTACCCTGTGTGCCTGATTATGTCCCCCCAGTGTACCTGATTATGTACCCCCAGTGTGCCTGATTATGTACCCCCAGTGTGCCTGATTATGTACCCCCAGTGTGCCTGATTATGTACCCCCAGTGTACCTGATTATGTACCCTCAGTGTGCCTGATTATGTACCCTCAGTGTGCCTGATTATGTCCCCCTCAGCGTGCCTGATTATGTCCCCCTCAGTGTGCCTGATTATGTCCCCCTCAGTGTGCCTGATTATGTCCCCCTCAGCGTGCCTGATTATGTCCCCCTCAGCGTGCCTGATTATGTCCCCCTCAGTGTGCCTGATTATGTCCCCCTCAGTGTGCCTGATTATGTCCCCCTCAGTGTGCCTGATTATGTCCCCCTCAGTGTGCCTGATTATGTCCCCCTCAGTGTGCCTGATTATGTCCCCCTCAGTGTGCCTGATTATGTCCCCCTCAGTGTGCCTGATTATGTCCCCTCAGTGTACCTGATTATGTCCCCTCAGTGTGCCTGATTATGTCCCCTCAGTGTGCCTGATTATGTACCCTCAGTGTGCCTGATTATGTCCCCTCAGTGTACCTGATTATGTACTTTCAGTGTGCCTGATTATGTCCCCCTCAGTGTACCTGATTATGTCCCCCTCAGTGTGCCTGATTATGTCCCCCTCAGTGTACCTGATTATGTACCCTCAGTGTACCTGATTATGTTCCCTCAGTGTGCCCCTTTGCTTGTACTTTCAGTGTGCCTGTTTATTTCCCCCTCAGTGTGCCTGATTATGTCCCCCTCAGTGTGCCTGATTATGTCCCCCTCAGTGTGCCTGATTATGTCCCCCTCAGTGTGCCTGATTATGTCCCCCTCAGCGTGCCTGATTATGTCCCCCTCAGTGTGCCTGATTATGTCCCCCTCAGTGTGCCTGATTATGTCCCCCTCAGTGTGCCTGATTATGTCCCCCTCAGCGTGCCTGATTATGTCCCCCTCAGCGTGCCTGATTATGTCCCCCTCAGTGTGCCTGATTATGTCCCCCTCAGTGTGCCTGATTATGTCCCCCTCAGTGTGCCTGATTATGTCCCCCTCAGTGTGCCTGATTATGTCCCCTCAGTGTACCTGATTATGTCCCCTCAGTGTGCCTGATTATGTCCCCTCAGTGTGCCTGATTATGTCCCCTCAGTGTACCTGATTATGTACCCTCAGTTTGCCCCTTTGCTTGTACTTTCAGTGTGCCTGATTATGTCCCCCTCAGTGTACCTGATTATGTCCCCCTCAGTGTGCCTGATTATGTCCCCCTCAGTGTACCTGATTATGTACCCTCAGTGTACCTGATTATGTTCCCTCAGTGTGCCCCTTTGCTTGTACTTTCAGTGTGCCTGTTTATTTCCCCCTCAGTGTGCCTGATTATGTCCCCCTCAGTGTGCCTGATTATGTCCCCCTCAGTGTGCCTGATTATGTCCCCCTCAGTGTGCCTGATTATGTCCCCCTCAGTGTGCCTGATTATGTCCCCCTCAGTGTGCCTGATTATGTCCCCCTCAGTGTGCCTGATTATGTCCCCCTCAGTGTGCCTGATTATGTCCCCCTCAGTGTGCCTGATTATGTCCCCCTCAGTGTGCCTGATTATGTCCCCTCAGTGTGCCCCTGTGCTTGTACCCTCAGTGTGCCCCTGTGCTTGTACCCTCAGTGTGCCCCTGATTATGTCCCCTCAGTGTGCCCCTGATTATGTCCCCTCAGTGTGCCCCTGATTATGTCCCCTCAGTGTGCCCCTGATTATGTCCCCTCAGTGTGCCCCTGATTATGTCCCCTCAGTGTGTGCCTGATTGTGTCCCCTCAGTGTGTGTCTGATTGTGTCCCCTCAGTGTGTGTCTGATTGTGTCCCCTCAGTGTGTGCCTGATTGTGTCCCCTCAGTGTGTGCCTGATTGTGTCCCCTCAGTGTGTGTCTGATTGTGTCCCCTCAGTGTGTGTCTGATTGTGTCCCCTCAGTGTGTGTCTGATTGTGTCCCCTCAGTGTGTGCCTGATTGTGTCCCCTCAGTGTGTGCCTGATTGTGTCCCCTCAGTGTGTGCCTGATTGTGTCCCCTCAGTGTGTGCCTGATTGTGTCCCCTCAGTGTGTGCCTGATTATGTACCCGCAGTGTGCCCCTGTGCTTGTACCCTCAGTGTGCCTGATTGTGTCCCCTCAGTGTGTGCCTGATTGTGTCCCCTCAGTGTGTGCCTGATTATGTACCCGCAGTGTGCCCCTGTGCTTGTACCCTCAGTGTGCCTGATTGTGTCCCCTCAGTGTGTGCCTGATTGTGTCCCCTCAGTGTGTGCCTGATTGTGTCCCCTCAGTGTGTGCCTGATTGTGTCCCCTCAGTGTGTGCCTGATTGTGTCCCCTCAGTGCGCCCCTGTGCTTGTACCCTCAGTGTTTCCCTGTGCTAGTATTCTACTGAATTGACTAAAGACCTGAAAAAAGAATACACATTTGCACTCACGTTGTTTTGTCTTAGTATCTAAGTGTAACGTTAGCAGTGCCCTCCCCTATACCTCGTCGTCGTCATCACTGTATCTAAGTGTGACGTTAGCAGTGCCCTCCCCTATACCTCGTCGTCATCTTCACTGTATCTAAGTGTGACGTTGGCAGTGCCCTCACCTATACCTTGTCATCATCACTGTATCTAAGTGTGACGTTGGCAGTGCCCTCACCTATACCTTGTCGTCATCACCGTATCTAAGTGTCCCCTCAGTGTGTGCCTGATTGTGTCCCCTCAGTGTGTGCCTGATTGTGTCCCCTCAGTGTGTGCCTGATTGTGTCCCCTCAGTGTGTGCCTGATTGTGTCCCCTCAGTGTGTGCCTGATTGTGTCCCCTCAGTGTGTGCCTGATTGTGTCCCCTCAGTGTGTGCCTGATTGTGTCCCCTCAGTGTGTGCCTGATTGTGTCCCCTCAGTGTGTGCCTGATTGTGTCCCCTCAGTGTGCCTCTGATTGTGTCCCCTCAGTGTGCCTCTGATTGTGTCCCCTCAGTGTGCCTCTGATTGTGTCCCCTCAGTGTGCCTCTGATTATGTCCCCTCAGTGTGCCTCTGATTATGTCCCCTCAGTGTGCCTCTGATTATGTCCCCTCAGTGTGCCTGATTATGTCCCCCTCAGTGTGCCTGATTATGTCCCCCTCAGTGTGCCTGATTATGTCCCCCTCAGTGTGCCTGATTATGTCCCCTCAGTGTGCCCCTGTGCTTGTACCCTCAGTGTGCCCCTGTGCTTGTCCCCTCAGTGTGCCCCTGATTATGTCCCCTCAGTGTGCCCCTGATTATGTCCCCTCAGTGTGCCCCTGATTATGTCCCCTCAGTGTGTGCCTGATTGTGTCCCCTCAGTGTGTGTCTGATTGTGTCCCCTCAGTGTGTGCCTGATTGTGTCCCCTCAGTGTGTGTCTGATTGTGTCCCCTCAGTGTGTGCCTGATTGTGTCCCCTCAGTGTGTGCCTGATTGTGTCCCCTCAGTGTGTGCCTGATTGTGTCCCCTCAGTGTGTGCCTGATTGTGTCCCCTCAGTGTGTGCCTGATTGTGTCCCCTCAGTGTGTGCCTGATTATGTACCCGCAGTGTGCCCCTGTGCTTGTACCCTCAGTGTGCCTGATTGTGTCCCCTCAGTGTGTGCCTGATTGTGTCCCCTCAGTGTGTGCCTGATTGTGTCCCCTCAGTGCGCCCCTGTGCTTGTACCCTCAGTGTTTCCCTGTGCTAGTATTCTACTGAATTGACTAAAGACCTGAAAAAAGAATACACATTTGCACTCACGTTGTTTTGTCTTAGTATCTAAGTGTGACGTTAGCAGTGCCCTCCCCTATACCTCGTCGTCGTCATCACTGTATCTAAGTGTGACGTTAGCAGTGCCGTCCCCTATACCTCGTCGTCATCTTCACTGTATCTAAGTGTGACGTTGGCAGTGCCCTCACCTATACCTTGTCATCATCACTGTATCTAAGTGTGACGTTGGCAGTGCCCTCACCTATACCTTGTCGTCATCACCGTATCTAAGTGTCCCCTCAGTGTGTGCCTGATTGTGTCCCCTCAGTGTGTGCCTGATTGTGTCCCCTCAGTGTGTGCCTGATTGTGTCCCCTCAGTGTGTGCCTGATTGTGTCCCCTCAGTGTGTGCCTGATTGTGTCCCCTCAGTGTGTGCCTGATTGTGTCCCCTCAGTGTGAGCCTGATTGTGTCCCCTCAGTGTGTGCCTGATTGTGTCCCCTCAGTGTGTGCCTGATTGTGTCCCCTCAGTGTGTGCCTGATTGTGTCCCCTCAGTGTGTGCCTGATTGTGTCCCCTCAGTGTGTGCCTGATTGTGTCCCCTCAGTGTGTGCCTGATTGTGTCCCCTCAGTGTGCGCCTGATTGTGTCCCCTCAGTGTGCCTCTGATTGTGTCCCCTCAGTGTGCCTCTGATTGTGTCCCCTCAGTGTGCCTCTGATTGTGTCCCCTCAGTGTGCCTCTGATTGTGTCCCCTCAGTGTGCCTCTGATTATGTCCCCTCAGTGTGCCTCTGATTATGTCCCCTCAGTGTGCCCCTGTGCTTGTACCCTCAGTGTGCCTGATTGTGTCCCTTCAGGGTGCCTGATTATGTCCCCTCAGTGTGCCCCTGTGCTCTTACCCTCAGTGTGCCTGATTCTGTCCCCTCAGTGTGCCTCTGATTCTGTCCCCCCAGTGTGCCTCTGATTATGTCCCCTCAGTGTGTGCCTGATTGTGTCCCCTCAGTGTGTGCCTGATTGTGTCCCCTCAGTGCGCCCCTGTGCTTGTACCCTCAGTGTTTCCCTGTGCTAGTATTCTATTGAATTGACTAAAGACCTGAAAAAAGAATACACATTTGCACTCACGCTGTTTTGTCTTAGTATCTAAGTGTGATGTTAGCAGTGCCCTCCCCTATACTTCGTCGTCATCATCACTGTATCTAAGTGTGACGTTGGCAGTGTCCTCACCTATACCTCGTCATCATCACTGTATCTAAGTGTGACGTTGGCAGTGTCCTCACCTATACCTCGTCATCATCACTGTATCTAAGTGTGACGTTGGCAGTGCCGTCCCCTATACCTTGTCGTCATCACTGTATCTAAGGGTGACGTTGGCAGTGCCCTCCCCTATACCTTGTCGTCATCACTGTATCTAAGGGTGACGTTGGCAGTGCCCTCCCCTATACCTTGTCGTCATCACTGTATCTAAGGGTGACGTTGGCAGTGCCCTCCCCTATACCTTGTCATCATCACTTTATCTAAATGTGACGTTGGCAGTGCTCTCCCCTATACCTTGTCATCGCTGTATATCACTTTTCTGTGCTTCTGATTATTCTTTGCATACAGGTACCTCATTGTCTGCTTCTCTCTAGTGATAGCCACAGTATTTTATCTGAAGACGTTTTATAATGGATCCTCATGGAACTGGTGGCAGTGGCAGCAACGTACCTGCTTTTCTTGCCAAGCTTTGGACTTTGGTGGAAGATCCAGAAACTGACCCTCTAATCTGCTGGAGTCCGGTAAGACCTGCGTTTGGCCTGTGTGTGATTTGTTATTACACATGTGATAGAAATATAGATTTTGACGGCAAATAAGAACCATAGGCCCAACAAGTCTGCCCAATATTCCTAAAAGTGTAAACTTGCCTAGTTTGTCGAATAGCCTTATGCTTATCCCAGCCATTAATCAGTACGTAGGATAGCCTTATGCTTATCCCAGCCATTAATCAGTACGTAGGATAGCCTTATGCTTATCCCAGGCATTAATTAGTATGTATGATAGCCTTATGCTTATCCCGGGCATTAATTAGTATGTATGATAGCCTTATGCTTATCCCGGGCATTAATTAGTACGTAGGATAGCCTTATGCTTATCCCAGGCATTAATTAGTATGTATGATAGCCTTATGCTTATCCCGGGCATTAATTAGTACGTAGGATAGCCTTATGCTTATCCCAGGCATTAATCAGTACGTAGGATAGCCTTATGCTTATGCCATGCATTAATCAGTACGTAGGATAGCCTTATGCTTATCCCAGCCATTAATCAGTACGTAGGATAGCCTTATGCTTATCCCGGGCATTAATTAGTACGTAGGATAGCCTTATGCTTATCCCGGGCATTAATTAGTACGTAGGATAGCCTTATGCTTATCCCAGGCATTAATCAGTACGTAGGATAGCCTTATGCTTATCCCATGCATTAATCAGTACGTAGGATAGCCTTATGCTTATCCCAGGCATCAATCAGTACGTAGGATAGCCTTATGCTTATCCCAGGCATTAATCAGTACGTAGGATAGCCTTATGCTTATCCCAGGCATTAATCAGTATGTAGGATAGCCTTATGCTTATCCCAGGCATTAATTAGTACGTATGATAGCCTTATGCTTATCCCAGGCATTAATTAGTACGTAGGATAGCCTTATGCTTATCCCAGGCATTCATTAGTACGTAGGATAGCCTTATGCTTATCCCAGGCATTAATTAGTATGTAGGATAGCCTTATGCTTATCCCAGGCATTAATTAGTATGTAGGATAGCCTTATGCTTATCCCATGCATTAATCAGTACGTAGGATAGCCTTATGCTTATCCCAGGCATCAATCAGTACGTAGGATAGCCTTATGCTTATCCCAGGCATTAATCAGTACGTAGGATAGCCTTATGCTTATCCCAGGCATTAATCAGTATGTAGGATAGCCTTATGCTTATCCCAGGCATTCATTAGTACGTAGGATAGCCTTATGCTTATCCCAGGCATTAATTAGTACGTAGGATAGCCTTGTGCTTATCCCAGGCATTAATTAGTATGTAGGATAGCCTTATGCTTATCCCATGCATTAATTAGTATGTGGGATAGCGTTATGCTTATCCCAGGCGTTAATTAGTACGTAGGATAGCCTTATGCCTATCTCAGACGCTAATTAGTACGTAGGATAGCCTTTTGCTTATCCCAGACAGTATGTAGGATAGCCTTATGCTTAGCCCAGGCATTAGTGTGTAGTATTACCCTTCCTGGTGTACTGTCTGCATATAATAACTGTATACCTGCTCACTGTGTAGTATTACCCTTCCTGGTGTACTGTCTGCATATAATACCTGCTCACTGTGTAGTATTACCCTTCCTGGTGTACTGTCTGCATATAATACCTGCTCACTGTGTAGTATTACCCTTCCTGGTGTACTGTCTGCATATAATACCTGCTCACTGTAGTATACGCATACAGTACACCAGGAAGGGTAATACTACACAGTGAGCAGGTATTATACGCAGACAGTACACCAGGAAGGGTAATACTACACAGTGAGTGGGTATAGAGGTATTATACGCAGACAGTACACCAGGAAGGTTAATACTACACAGTGAGCAGGTATTATTACCCCTCCTGGTGTACTGTCTGCGTATAATACCTGCTCACTGTGTAGTATTACCCTTCCTGGTGTACTGTCTGCGTATAATACCTCTATACCTGCTCACTGTGTAGTATTACCCTTCCTGGTGTACTGTCTGTGTATAATACCTGCTCACTGTGTAGTATTATCCTTGCTGGTGTACTGTCTGCATATAATACCTGCTCACTGTGTAGTATTACCCTTCCTGGTGTACTGTCTGCATATAATACCTGCTCACTGTGTAGTATTACGCTTCCTGGTGTACTGTCTGCATATAATACCTGCTCACTGTGTAGTATTACCCTTCCTGGTGTACTGTCTACATATAATACCTGCTCACTGTAGTATACGCATACAGTACACCAGGAAGGTTAATACTACACAGTGAGCAGGTATTATACGCAGACAGTACACCAGGAAGGGTAATAATACCTGCTCACTGTGTAGTATTAACCTTCCTGGTGTACTGTCTGCGTATAATACCTGTATACCTGCTCACTGTGTAGTATTACCCGTCCTGGTGTACTGTCTGTGTATAATACCTACTCACTGTGTAGTATTACCCTTCCTGGTGTACTGTCTGTGTATAATACCTGCTCACTGTGTAGTATTATCCTTCCTGGTGTACTGTCTGCGTATAATACCTACTCACTGTGTAGTATTACCCTTCCTGGTGTACTGTCTGTGTATAATACCAGTATACCTGCTCACTGTGTAGTATTATCCTTTCTGGTGTACTGTCTGCGTATAATACCAGTATACCTGCTCGCTGTGTAGTATTAACATTCCTGGTGTATTGTCTGTGTATAATACCTGCTCACTGTGTAGTATTAACATTCCTGGTGTACTGTCTGCGTATAATACCTCTATACCTGCTCACTGTGTAGTATTAACATTCCTGATGTACTGTCTGCGTATAATACCAGTATACCTGCTCGCTGTGTAGTATTACCCTTCCTGGTGTACTATCTGCGTATAATACCAGTATACCTGCTCACTGTGTAGTATTACCCTTCCGGGTGTACTGTCTGCGTATAATACCTCTATACCTGCTCACTGTGTAGTATTACCCTTCCGGGTGTACTGTCTGCGTATAATACCTCTATACCTGCTCACTGTGTAGTATTACCCTTCCGGGTGTACTGTCTGCGTATAATTCCTGCTCACTGTGTAGTATTGCCCTTCCTGGTGTACTGTCTGTGTATAATACCTCTATTACCTGCTCACTGTGTAGTATTACCCTTCCGGGTGTACTGTCTGCGTATAATACCTCTATTACCTGCTCACTGTGTAGTATTACCCTTCCTGGTGTACTGTCTGTGTATAATACGTCTGTACCTGCTCACTGTGTAGTATTGCCCTTCCTGGTGTACTGTCTGTGTATAATTCCTGCTCACTGTGTAGTATTGCCCTTCCTGGTGTACTGTCTGTGTATAATACTTTATACCTGCTCACTGTATAGTATTACCCTTCCTGGTGTACTGTCTGCGTATAATTCCTGCTCACTGTGTAGTATTGCCCTTCCTGGTGTACTGTCTGTGTATAATACTTTATACCTGCTCACTGTATAGTATTACCCTTCCTGGTGTACTGTCTGCGTATAATACCTGCTCACTGTGTAGTATTACCCTTCCTGATGTACTGTCTGCTTATAATACCTGCTCACTGTGTAGTATTATGCTTTCTGGTGTACTGTCTGTGTATAATACCTGCTCACTGTGTAGTATTACCCTTCCTGGTGTACTCTCTGCGTATAATACCTGTATACCTGCTCACTGTGTAGTATTACCCTTACTGGTGTACTGTCTGCGTATAATACCAGTATACCTGCTCACTGTGTAGTATTACCCTTACTGGTGTACTGTCTGTGTATAATACCTGCTCACTGTGTAGTATTACCCTTACTGGTGTACTGTCTGCGTATAATACCAGTATACCTGCTCACTGTGTAGTATTACCCTTCCTGGTGTACTGTCTGCGTATAATACCAGTATACCTGCTCGCTGTGTAATATTACCCTTCCTGGTGTACTGTCTGCGTATAATACCAGTATACCTGCTCGCTGTGTAGTATTACCCTTCCTGGTGTACTGTCTGTGTATAATACCGGTATACCTGCTCGCTGTGTAGTATTACCCTTCCTGGTGTACTGTCTGCGTATAATACCAGTATACCTGCTCGCTGTGTAGTATTACCCTTCCTGGTGTACTGTCTGCGTATAATACCTCTATACCTGCTCGCTGTGTAGTATTACCCTTCCTGGTGTACTGTCTGCGTATAATACTGTATACCTGCTCACTGTGTAGTATTACCCTTCCTGGTGTACTCTCTGCGTATAATACCTGTATACCTGCTCACTGTGTAGTATTACCCTTCCTGGTGTACTGTCTACGTATAATACCTCTATTCCTGCTTACTGTGTAGTATTACCCTTCCTGGTGTACTCTCTGCGTATAATACTGTATACCTGCTCACTGTGTAGTATTACCCTTCCTGGTGTACTCTCTGCGTGTAATACCTGTATACCTGCTCACTGTGTAGTATTACCCTTCCGGGTGTACTGTCTGCGTATAATACCTCTATACCTGCTCACTGTGTAGTATTACCCTTCCTGGTGTACTGTCTGCGTATAATACCTCTATTACCTGCTCACTGTGTAGTATTACCCTTCCTGGTGTACTGTCTGTGTATAATACCTCTGTACCTGCTCACTGTGTAGTATTGCCCTTCCTGGTGTACTGTCTGCGTATAATACCTCTATACCTGCTCACTGTGTAGTATTGCCCTTCCTGGTGTACTGTCTGTGTATAATACTTTATACCTGCTCACTGTATAGTATTACCCTTCCTGGTGTACTGTCTGCGTATAATACCTCTATACCTGCTCACTGTGTAGTATTACCCTTCCTGGTGTACTGTCTGCGTATAATACCTGCTCACTGTGTAGTATTACCCTTCCTGATGTACTGTCTGCTTATAATACCTGCTCACTGTGTAGTATTATGCTTTCTGGTGTACTGTCTGTGTATAATACCTGCTCACTGTGTAGTATTACCCTTACTGGTGTACTGTCTGTGTATAATACCTGCTCACTGTGTAGTATTACCCTTACTGGTGTACTGTCTGCGTATAATACCAGTATACCTGCTCACTGTGTAGTATTACCCTTACTGGTGTACTGTCTGTGTATAATACCTGCTCACTGTGTAGTATTACCCTTACTGGTGTACTGTCTGCGTATAATACCAGTATACCTGCTCGCTGTGTAATATTACCCTTACTGGTGTACTGTCTGCGTATAATACCAGTATACCTGCTCGCTGTGTAATATTACCCTTCCTGGTGTACTGTCTGCGTATAATACCAGTATACCTGCTCGCTGTGTAGTATTACCCTTCCTGGTGTACTGTCTGCGTATAATACCAGTATACCTGCTCGCTGTGTAGTATTACCCTTCCTGGTGTACTGTCTGCGTATAATACCAGTATACCTGCTCGCTGTGTAGTATTACCCTTCCTGGTGTACTGTCTGCGTATAATACCTCTATACCTGCTCGCTGTGTAGTATTACCCTTCCTGGTGTACTGTCTGCGTATAATACTGTATACCTGCTCACTGTGTAGTATTACCCTTCCTGGTGTACTCTCTGCGTATAATACCTGTATACCTGCTCACTGTGTAGTATTACCCTTCCTGGTGTACTGTCTACGTATAATACCTCTATTCCTGCTTACTGTGTAGTATTACCCTTCCTGGTGTACTGTCTGCGTATAATACCTGTATACCTGCTCACTCTGTAGTATTACACTTACTGGTTTACTGTCTGTGTATAATACCTGTATACCTGCTCACTGTGTAGTATTGTCCTTCCTGGTGTAATGTCTGCGTATAATACCTCTATACCTGCTAACTGGTTAGTATTACCCTTCCTGGTGTACTGCCTGCGTATAATACCAGTATACCTGCTCACTGTGTAGTATTGCCCTTCCTGGTGTACTGTCTGCGTATAATACCTGCTTACTGTGTGCTTTTACCCTTACTGGTGTACTGTCTGCGTAAAATACCAGTATACCTGCTCACTGTGTAGTATTACTCTTACTGGTGTACTGTCTGTGTATAATACCTGTATACCTGCTCACTGTGTAGTATTGTCCTCCCTGGTGTAATGTCTGCGTATAATACCTCTATACCTGCTAACTGGTTAGTATTACCCTTCCTGGTGTACTGTCTGCGTATAATACCAGTATACCTGCTAACTGGGTAGTATTGCCCTTCCTGGTGTACTGTCTGCGTATAATACCTGCTCACTGTGTAGTATTACCCTTCCTGGTGTACTGTCTGCGTATAATACCTGCTCACTGTGTAGTATTACCCTTCCTGGTTTACTGTCTGCGTATAATACCAGTATACCTGCTCACTTTGTAGTATTATCCTTCCTGGTGTACTGCCTGCGTATGATACCTGCTCACTATGTAGTATTACCCTTCCCGGTGTACTGTCTGCGTAGAATACCTCTATACCTGCTCACTGTGTAGTATTATCCTTCCTGATGTACTGCCTGCGTATAATACCTGTATACCTGCTCACTGTGTAGTATTACCCTTCCTGGTGTACTGTCTGCGTATAATACCTCTATACCTGCTCACTGTGTAGTATTACCCTTCCTGGTGTACTGTCTGCGTATAATACCTCTATACCTGCTCACTGTGTAGTATTACCCTTCCTGGTGTACTGTCTGCGTATAATACCTCTATACCTGCTCACTGTGTAGTATTACCCTTCCTGGTGTACTGTCTGCGTATAATACCTGTATACCTGCTCACTGTATATTATTATCCTTCCTGGTGTACTGTCTGCGTATAATACCTGCTCACTGTGCAGTATTACCCTTCCTGGTGTACTGTCTGCGTATAATACCTGTATACCTGCTCACTGTATATTATTATCCTTCCTGGTGTACTGTCTGCGTATAATACCTGCTCACTGTGTAGTATTACCCTTCCTGGTGTACTGTCTGCGTATAATACCTGTATACCTGCTCACTGTATATTATTATCCTTCCTGGTGTACTGTCTGCGTATAATACCTCTATACCTGCTCACTGTGTAGTATTACCCTTCCTTGTGTACTGTCTGCGTATAATACCTGCTCACTGTGTAGTATTACCCTTCCTGGGATACTGTCTGCGTGTAATACCTTTATACCTGCTCACTGTGTAGTATTACCCTTCCTGGTGTACTGTCTGCGTATAATACCTCTGTACCTGCTCACTGTTTAATATTACCCTTCCTGGTGTACTGTCTGCGTATAATACCTCTATACCTGCTCACTGTGTAGTATTACCCTTCCTGGTGTACTGTCTGCGTATAATACCTCTATACCTGCTCACTGTGTAGTATTACCCTTCCTGGTGTACTATCTGCGTTTAATACCAGTATACCTGCTCACTGTGTAGTATTACCCTTCCTGGTGTACTGTCTGCGTATAATACCTGTATACCTGCTCACTGTGTAGTATTACCCTTCCTGGTGTACTGTCTGCGTATAATACCTCTGTACCTGCTCACTGTGTAGTATTACCCTTCCTGGTGTACTGTCTGCGTATAATACCTCTATACCCACTCACTGTGTAGTATTACCCTTCCTGGTTTACTGTCTGCGTATAATACCTGCTCACTGTGTAGTATTGCCCTTCCAGGTGTACTGTCTGCGTATAATACCTCTATACCTGCTCACTGTGTAGTATTGCCCTTCCTGGTGTACTGTCTGCGTACAATACTGTATACCTGCTCACTGTGTAGTTTTACCCTTCCTGGTGTACTGTCTGTGTATAATACTGTATTTGTCTTGTAAGGTGTATCCAGTCCACGGGTTCATCCATTACTTGTGGGATATTCTCCTTGCCAACAGGAAGCTGCAAGAGGACACCCACAGCAGAGCTATCTATATAGCCCCTCCCCTAACTTCCACCCCCAGTCATTCTCTTGCAGCTCTTGACAAGATAGGAAGTATCAAGAGATATGTGGTGACTTAGTGTAGTTTTACCTTCAATCAAAAGTTTATTTTTAAACGGTACCGGCGTTGTACTGTTTTACTCTCAGGCAGAATTTAGAAGAAGAATCTGCCTGGAGGTTGATGATCTTAGCGGTTTGTAACTAAGGTCCATTGCTGTTGTCACGCATAACTGAAGAGTATGGGAAAACTTCAGTTGGGGGAACGGTTTGCAGATTACCTGCTTTGAGGTATGTTCAGTATATTTATTTCTAGAGAAATGATAAGATCTAGAAAATGCTGACAGAGCCTTGTATAATTGAGGTAAGCCTGATGCAGTGATTTAATAACGACTGGGGTCATGCTTACAAAAAAGGGTAATATTCATGTTAATACTCATATTTCTTAGTGACAAAACGTTTACATGTTATATAGAAAAAAAACGTTTTTTCTCTTAGGGTGATAAATCGTTTTTATGGGGCCTAGTTTCCACATGGCTAGTCAGATACTCCTAGGAGTATTTTCTTAAGGCCCTCTAACATCGAGTGCATGGTGGAAGGGGCCTATTTTCGCGCTCTAGATGCGCAGTTCATATTCAGACTGAGACATCCAGCTTCCCTAAAGGAGTCCTCTGGCATCTGAGGACCACTATAGAGGGCTTATTCCTTTCCTAAATCATATTTGTGGGCAGGTAGGAGCCACAGCAGAGCTGTGGCAAGGTGTTTAACTGTTTATTAACGTTTTTCAAATCCGGTTTGGGGCCTAAAGGGTTAATCATCCATTTGGAAGTTGGTGTAATGCTGCTTTAGTCTCTTACACACACTGTAAAAATTTCGAAGAATTTACTACTTTTTAACACTGTTTTGCAGTTTATGTGATAGTTTTTTTTCTCTTAAAGGCACAGTACCATTTTTATTTAATTGCTGTTTCACATTTATTAAAGTGTTTTACAAGCTTGCTGGTCTCATTACTAGTCTGTTAAACATGTCTGACATAGAGGAAACTCATTGTTCAATATGTTTAGAAGCCATTGTGGAACCCCCTCTTAGAATGTGTACCAAATGTACTGAAATTTCTATAACTTATAAAGACCATATTATGGCATTTAAAGATTTATCAGCAGAGGTTTCTCAGACTGACAAAAGGGAGGTTATGCTATCTAGCTCTCCCCATGTGTCAGAACCTATAACTCCCGCTCAAGTGATGCCAAGTACATCTAGCGCGTCCAATGCGTTTACCTTACAAGACATGGCGGCAGTTATGAATCATACCCTCACAGAGGTATTGTCCAAACTGCCAGGGTTACAAGGAAAGAGAGACAGCTCTGGGGCTAGAACAAATACAGAGCTTTCTGACGCTTTAGTAGCTATGTCCGATATACCCTCACAATGCTCCGAAGCCGTGGCAAGGGATTTGCTATCTGAGGGTGAGATTTCAGATTCAGGGAAGACGTTACTTCAGTCCGATTCTGAAATGACAGCCTTTAAATTTAAGCTTGAACACCTCATTGACCCCATTGTAGTTCCAGAGAAATTGTTGTGTAAAATGGACAAATACTTTGCAGTGCCTGTTTACACTGATGTTTTTCCAGTCCCTAAGATGTTTTCGGAAATTTTTACTAAGGAATGGGATAGACCAGGTGTGCCGTTCTCTCCCCCTCCTGCTTTTAAAAAGATGTTTCCCATAGATGTCGCCATACAGGACTCGTGGCAGACGGTCCCTAAGGTGGAGGGAGCAGTCTCTACCCTAGCTAATCGTACAACTATCCCCGTCGAGGACAGTTGTGCTTTCTTAGATCCTATGGATAAAGAATTGGAGGGTCTCCTTAAGAAAATTTTTATCCATCAAGGTTTTATTCTCCAGCCTCTTGCATGCATTGCCCCAGTTACTGCTGCAGCGGCTTTTTGGTTCGAGTCTCTTGAGGAGGCTCTACAGGTGTAGACCCCATTAGATGATATTTTAGACAGGATTAAAGCTCTCAAGTTAGCTAATTCCTTTATTTCTGACGAAGTTTTTCATCTAACCAAACTTAAGGCTAAGAATTCAGGTTTTGCCATTCTGGCGCGCAGGGCGCTATGGCTTAAGTCCTGGCCAGCAGACGTTACTTCAAATTCTAAGCTTCTTAACATCCCCTTCAAAGGACAGACCCTATTCGGGCCGGGCCTGAAGGAGATCATTTCTGATATTACTGGAGGAAAAGGTCATGCCCTTCCTCAGGATAGGTCCAATAAATTAAGGACCAAACGGAAAATTTTTCGTTAATTTCGAAACTTAAAGAGTGGCGCAGCTTCAGCTTCCTCTAATGCAAAACAAGAGGGCAATTTTGCCCAGTCTGAACCAGGCTTGGAACAAGGGGAAGCAGGCCAAAAAAACCTGCTGCCGCCTCTAAGACAGCATGAAGGAGTAGCCCCCGATCCGGGACCTGATCTAGTAGGGGGCAGACTTTCTCTCTCTTCGCCCAGGCTTGGGCAAGAGACGTCCAGAATCCCTGGGCATTAGAGATTGTTTCCCAGGGATATCTTCTGGATTTCAAAGCTTCATCTCCAAAGGGGAGATTTCATCTCTTACAATTATCTGTAAACCAGATAAAGAGAGAGGCATTCTTACGTTGTGTTCAAGACCTACTGGTTATGGGAGTGATCCACCCAGTTCCAAGGGAGGAACAGGGGCAGGGCTTCTTTTCAAATCTGTTTATAGTTCCCAAAAAAGAGGGATCTTTCTGACCAATCTTGGATCTCAAGATCCTAAACAAATTTCTCAGAGTCCCATCCTTCAAGATGGAGACTATCCGAACCATCCGCCATATGATCCAGGAGGGTCAATATATGACTACCGTGGACGTAAAGGATGCTTATCTCCACATTCCGATTCACAGAGATCATCATCAGTTCCTCAGGTTTGCCTTCCTAGAAAGGCATTACCAGTTTGTGGCTCTTCCCTTCGGGCTAGCCACGGCACCAAGAATCTTTACGAAGGTTCTAAGGGCACGAGGCATAGCGGTGGCTCCTTACCTAGACGACATTCTGATACAGGCGTCGACTTTTCAAATCGCCAAGTCCCATACGGACGTTGTTCTGGCCTTTCTGAGGTCTCACGGGTGGAAGGTGAACGAAGAAAAGAGTTCTCTCTCCCCTCTCACAAGAGTTTCCTTCCTAGGAACACTGATAGATTCAGTAGAAATTAAATTTTTTTTGACAGATGTCAGGTTGTCAAAGCTTCTAACTTTCTGCCGTGCTCTTCATTCCACTTCTCGGCTGTCAGTGGCTCAGTGTATGGAAGTAATCGGCCTTAT
Source organism: Bombina bombina (assembly GCF_027579735.1). Lineage (NCBI taxonomy): Eukaryota > Metazoa > Chordata > Amphibia > Anura > Bombinatoridae > Bombina > Bombina bombina. Next base: position 1,158,857,927 of record NC_069503.1, read on the forward strand.
GGTAGCGGCAATGGACATAGTTCCGTTTGCCCGCCTACATCTCAGACCACTGCAACTTTGCATGCTCAATCAGTGGAATGGGGACTACACAGATTTGTCCCCTCTGCTAAATCTGGATCAAGAGACCAGGGATTCTCTTCTCTGGTGGTTATCTCGGGTCCATCTGTCCAGGGGAATGAGTTTCCGCAGGCCAGAGTGGACTATAGTGACAACAGATGCCAGCCTTCTGGGCTGGGGCGCAGTCTGGAACTCCCTGAAGGCTCAGGGTTCGTGGACTTGGGAGGTAGCCCTCCTTCCGATAAACATTCTGGAACTGAGAGCGATATTCAATGCTCTTCAGGCTTGGCCTCAACTAGCTGCGGTCAGGTTCATCAGATTTCAGTCGGACAATATCACGACTGTAGCCTATATCAACCATCAGAGGGGAACAAGAAGCCCCCTGGCAATGTTGGAGGTTTCAAAGATAATTCTATGGGCAGAGGTTCACTCTTGCCATTACTCGGCTATCCATATCCCAGGAGTAGAGAACTGGGAGGCGGATTTTCTAAGTTGGCAGACTTTTCATCCGGGGGAGTGGGAACTCCATCCGGAGGTATTTGCCCAGCTGATCCAACTATGTGGCAAACCAGAACTGGATCTGATGGCGTCTCGTCAGAACGCCAAGCTTCCTTGTTACGGGTCCAGGTCAAGGGATCCCCAGGCAGCACTGATAGATGCTCTAGCAGTGCCCTGGTCCTTCAGCCTGGCTTATGTGTTCCCACCATTTCCTCTCCTCCCTCGTCTGATTGCCAAGATCTAGCAGGAGAGAGCTTCGGTGGCCACGCAGGACTTGGTATGCAGATCTGGTGGACATGTCATCCTTTCCACCATGGACTCTGCCGCTGAGGCAGGACCTTCTTCTCCAAGGCCCATTCAAACATCCAAATCTAATTTCTCTGCGGCTGACTGCTTGGAGATTGAACGCTTGATTTTATCAAAACGTGGTTTCTCCGAGTCGGTCATTGATACCTTAATTCAGGCTCTAAAGCCTGTCACCAGGAAAATCTATCATAAGATATGGTGTAAATATCTTCATTGGTGTGAATCCAAGGGTTTACTCATGGAGTAAGGTCAGGATTCCTAGGATATTATCCTTTCTCCAAGAAGGATTGGAGAAGGGATTGTCAGTTCCTTAAAGGGACAGATTTCTGCTCTGTCTATTTTTCTGCACAAGCGTCTGGCGGATGTTCCAGACGTTCAGGCGTTTTGTCAGGCTTTAGTTAGAATCAAGCCTGTGTTTAAACCTGTTGCTCCGCCATGGAGTTTAAATTTAGTTCTTCAAGGGGTTCCGTTTGAACCTCTGCATTCCATAGATATCAAGCTTTTATCTTGGAAAGTTCTGTTTTTGGTAGCTATCTCTTCGGCTCGAAGAGTTTCAGAGTTATCTGCCTTACAGTGTGATTCCCCTTATCTGATCTTCCATGCAGATAAGGTAGTTTTGCGTACCAAACCTGGGTTTCTTCCTAAGGTGGTATCTAATAAGAATATCAATCAGGAGATTGTTGTTCCATCACTGTGTCCTAATCCTTCTTCAAAGAAGGAACGTCTATTACACAATCTTGACGTGATTCGTGCTTTAAAGTTTTATTTACAAGCTACTAAAGATTTTCGTCAAACATCTGCATTGTTTGTTGTCTACTCTGGACAGAGGAGAGGCCAAAAGGCTTCTGCATCTTCTCTTTCTTTTTGGCTGAGAAGCATAATCCGTTTAGCTTATGAGACTGATGTCCAGCAGCCTCCTGAAAGAATTGCAGCTCATTCCACTAGAGCGGTAGCTTCCACATGGGCTTTTAAAAATGAGGCCTCTGTTGAACAGATTTGTAAGGCAGCGACTTGGCCTTCGCTTCATACTTTTTCTAAATTCTACAAATTGGATACTTTTGCTTCCTCAGAGGCTATTTTTGGGAGAAAGGTCTTGCAGGCAGTGGCGCCTTCCGTTTAAGTGCCTGCCTTATCCCTCCCTTCATCCGTATCCTATAGCTTTGGTATCGGTATCCCACAAGTAATGGATGAACCCGTGGACTGGATACACCTTACAAGAGAAAACAAAATTTATGCTTACCTGATAAATTTCTTTCTCTTGTGGTGTATCCAGTCCACGGCCCGTCCTGTCACTTTTAAGGCAGGTGTTTTTTATTTTTAAACTACAGTAACCACTGCACCCTATAGTTTCTCCTTTTTTCTTGTTTGTCTTCGGTCGAATGACTGGGGGTGGCAGTTAGGGGAGGAGCTATATAGAGAGCTCTGCTGTGGGTGTCCTCTTGCAGCTTCCTGTTGGGAAGGAGAATATCCCACAAGTAATGGATGAACCCGTGGACTGGATACACCACAAGAGAAAGAAATTTATCAGGTAAGCATAAATTTTGTTACCTGCTCACTGTGTAGTGTTACCCTTCCTGGTGTACTGTCTGCGTATAATACCTGCTCACTGTGTAGTATTATCCTTGCTGGTGTACTGTCTGCGTATAATACCTGCTCACTGTGTAGTATTATCCTTGCTGGTGTACTGTCTGCGTATAATACCTGCTCACTGTGTAGTATTACCCTTCCTGGTGTACTGTCTGCGTATAATACCTATATACCTGCTCACTGTGTAGTATTACCCTTCCTGGTGTACTGTCTGCGTATAATACCTCTATACCTGCTCACTGTGTAGTATTACCCTTCCTGGTGTACTGTCTGCGTATAATACCTGTATACCTGCTCACTGTGTAGTATTACCCTTCCTGGTGTACTGTCTGCGTATAATACCTATATACCTGCTCACTGTGTAGTATTACCCTTACTGGTGTACTGTCTGCGTATAATACCTGTATACCTGCTCACTGTGTAGTATTACCCTTCCTGGTGTACTGTCTGCGTATAATACCTGTATACCTGCTCACTGTTTAGTATTATCCTTCCTGGTGTACTGTCTGCGTATAATACCTGCTCACTGTGTAGTATTGCCCTTCCTGGTGTACTGTCTGCGTATAATACGTCCTCACTGTGTAGTATTATCCTTCCTGGTGTACTGTCTGCGTATAATACCTGCTCACTGTGTAGTATTACCCTTACTGGTGTACTGTCTGCGTATAATACCTCTATACCTGCTCACTGTGTAGTATTGCACTTCCTGATTTACTGTCTGCGTATAATACCAGTATACCTGCTCACTGTGTAGTATTGCCCTTCCTGGTGTACTGTCTGCGTATGAAACCTGCTCACTTTGTAGTAGTATCCTTCCTGGTGTACTGCCTGCGTATGATACCTGCTCACTGTGTAGTATTACCCTTCCTGGTGTACTGTCTGCGTAGAATACCTCTATACCTGCTCACTGTGTAGTATTATCCTTCCTGGTGTACTGTCTGTGTATAATACCTCTATACCTGCTCACTGTGTAGTATTACCCTTCCTGGTGTACTGTCTGCATATAATACCAGTATACCTGCTCACTGTGTAGTATTACCCTTCCTGGTGTACTGTCTGCGTATAATACCTCTATACCTGCTCACTGTGTAGTATTACCCTTCCTAGTGTACTGTCTGCATATAATACTACACAGTGAGCAGGTAAACAGTATTATGCAGACAGTACACTAGGAAGGGTAATACTACACAGTGAGCAGGTAGAGAGGTATTATACGCAGATAGTACACCAGGAAGGGTAATGCTACACAGTGAGCAGGTATACAGTATTATCCTTCCTGGTGTACTATCTGCGTATAATACCTGTACACCTGCTCACTGTGTAGTTTTACCCTTCCTGGTGTACTGTCTGCGTATAATACCTCTATACCTGCTCACTGTGTAATATTACCCTTCCTGGTGTACTGTCTGCGTATAATACCAGTATACCTGCTCAGTGTGTAATATTACCCTTCCTGGTGTACTGTCTGCGTATAATACCTCTATACCTGCTCACTGTGTTATATTACCCTTCCTGGTGTACTGTCTGCATTTAATACCTCTATACCTGCTCACTGTGTAATATTACCCTTCCTGGTGTACTGTCTGCATATAATACCTCTATACCTGCTCAGTGTGTAATATTACCCTTCCTGGTGTACTGTCTGCATATAATACCTGCTCACTGTGTAGTATTACCCTTCCTGGTGTACTGTCTGCGTATAATACCTGTATACCTGCTCACTGTGTAGTATTACCCTTCCTAGTGTACTGTCTGCATATAATACTGTATACCTGCTCACTGTTTAGTATTATCCTTCCTGGTGTACTGTCTGCGTATAATACCTGCTCACTGTGTAGTATTGCCCTTCCTGGTGTACTGTCTGCGTATAATACGTCCTCACTGTGTAGTATTACCCTTCCTGGTGTAATGTCTGCGTATAATACTGTATACCTGCTCACTGTGTAGTATTACCCTTACTGGTGTACTGTCTGCGTATAATACTGTATACCTGCTCACTGTGTAGCATTGCACTTCCTGATTTACTGTCTGCGTATAATACCAGTATACCTGCTCACTGTGTAGTATTGCCCTTCCTTGTGTACTGTCTGCGTATGAAACCTGCTCACTTTGTAGTAGTATCCTTCCTGGTGTACTGCCTGCGTATGATACCTGCTCACTGTGTAGTATTACCCTTCCTGGTGTACTGTCTGCGTAGAATACCTCTATACCTGCTCACTGTGTAGTATTATCCTTCCTGGTGTACTGTCTGTGTATAATACCTCTATACCTGCTCACTGTGTAGTATTACCCTTCCTGGTGTACTGTCAGCATATAATACCAGTATACCTGCTCACTGTGTAGTATTACCCTTCCTGGTGTACTGTCTGTGTATAATACCTCTATACCTGCTTACTGTGTAGTATTACCCTTCCTGGTGTACTGTCTGCGTATAATACCTGCTCACTGTGTAGTATTACCCTTCCTGGTGTACTGTCTGTGTATAATACCTCTCTACCTGCTCACTGTGTAGTATTACCCTTCCTAGTGTACTGTCTGCATATAATACTACACAGTGAGCAGGTAAACAGTATTATATGCAGACAGTACACTAGGAAGGGTAATACTACACAGTGAGCAGGTAGAGAGGTATTATACGCAGACAGTACACCAGGAAGGGTAAAACGACACAGTGAGCAGGTGTACAGTATTATCCTTCCTGGTGTACTATCTGCGTATAATACCTGTACACCTGCTCACTGTGTAGTTTTACCCTTCCTGGTGTACTGTCTGCGTATAATACCTCTATACCTGCTCACTGTGTAATATTACCATTCCTGGTGTACTGTCTGCGTATAATACCTCTATACCTGCTCACTGTGTAATATTACCCTTCCTGGTGTACTGTCTGCGTATAATAACTGTATACCTGCTCACTGTGTAGTATTATCCTTCCTGGTGTACTATCTGCGTATAATACAAGTATACCTGCTCACTGTGTAGTATTACCCTTCCTGGTGTACTGTCTGCGTATAATACCTCTATACCTGCTCACTGTGTAGTATTACCCTTACTGGTGTACCTTCTGCGTATAATACCTGTGTAGTATTATCCTTCCTGGTGTACTGTCTGCGTATAATACCTCTATACCTGCTCACTGTGTAGTATTACCCTTACTGGTGTACCTTCTGCGTATAATACCTGTGTAGTATTACCCTTCCTGGTGTACTGTCTGCGTATAATACCTGCTCACTGTGTAGTATTACCCTTCCTGGTGTACTGTCTGCGTATAATACCTGCTCACTGTGTAGTATTACCCTTCCTGGTGTACTGTCTGCGTATAATACCTGTACACCTGCTCACTGTGTAGTATTACCCTTCCTGGTGTACTATCTGCGTATAATACCTCTATACCTGCTCACTGTGTAGTATTACCCTTCCTGGTGTACTATCTGCGTATAATACCAGTATACCTGCTCACTGTGTAGTATTATCCTACCTGGCGTACTGTCTACGTATAATACCTCTATACCTGCTCACTGTGTAGTATTACCCTTCCTGGTGTACTGTCTGCTTATAATACCAGTATACCTGCTCACTGTGTAGAATTGCCCTTCCTGGTGTACTGTCTGCATATGATACCTGCTCACTGTGTAGTATTACCCTTCCTGGTGTACTGTCTGCGTATAATACCTGCTCACTGTGTAGTATTACCCTTCCTGGTGTACTGTCTGCATATAATACCTGCTCACTGTGTAGTATTACCCTTCCTGGTGTACTGTCTGCGTATAATAACTGTATACCTGCTCACTGTGTAGTATTACCCTTCCTGGTGTACTGTCTGCATATGATACCTGCTCACTGTGTAGTATTACCCTTCCTGGTGTACTGTCTGCGTATAATAACTGTATACCTGCTCACTGTGTAGTATTATTCTTCCTGGTGTACTGTCTGCATATAATACCTCTATACCTGCTCACTGTGTAGTATTGCACTTCCTGATTTACTGTCTGCGTATAATACCAGTATACCTGCTCACTGTGTAGTATTGCCCTTCCTGGTGTACTGTCTGCGTATAATACCTGCTCACTGTGTAGTATTAACTTTCCTGGTGTGCTGTCTGCGTATAATACCTCCTTTACCTGCTCACTGTGTAGTATTACCCTTACTGGTGTACTGTCTGCGTATAATACCTCTTTACCTGCTCACTGTGTAGTATTATCCTTCCTGGTGTACTGTCTGCGATTAATACCTGTACACCTGCTCACTGTGTAGTATTACCCTTCCTGGTGTACTGTCTGCATATAATACCTCTATACCTGCTCACTGTGTAGTATTGCCCTTCCTGGTGTACTGTCTGTGTATAATACCTCTATTACCTGCTCACTGTGTAGTATTACCCTTACTGGTGTACTGTCTGCGTATAATACCTCTATACTTGCTCACTGTGAACTATTACCCTTCCTGGTGTACTGTTTGGGTATATTACCTGCTCACTGTGTAGTATTACCCTTCCTGGTGTACTCTCTGCGTATAATACTTGCTCACTGTGTAATATTACCCTTCCTGGTGTACTGTCTGCGTATAATACTTATATACCGGTTCGCTTTGTAGTAATACCCTTCCTGGTGTACTGTCTGCGTATAATACGTCCTCACTGTGTAGTATTACCCTTCCTGGTGTACTGTCTGCGTATAATACCTCTTTACCTGCTCACTGTGTAGTATTACCCTTACTGGTGTACTGTCTGCGTATAATACCTCTTTACCTGCTCACTGTGTAGTATTACCCTTCCTGGTGTACTGTCTGCATATAATACCTCTATACCTGCTCACTGTGTAGTATTGCCCTTCCTGGTGTACTGTTTGCATATAATACCTCTATTACCTGCTCACTGTGTAGTATTACCCTTACTGGTGTACTGTCTGCGTATAATACCTCTATACTTGCTCACTGTGTACTATTACCTTTCCTGGTGTACTGTTTGCGTATATTACCTGCTCACTGTGTAGTATTACCCTACCTGGTGTACTGTCTACGTATTATACCTCTATACTTGCTCACTGTGTAGTATTACCCTTCCTGGTGTACTGTCTGCGTATAATACTGTATACCTGCTCACTGTGTAGTATTACCCTTCCTGGTGTACTCTACGTATAATACCTCTATACCTGCTCACTGTGTAGTATTACCCTTCCTGGTGTACTGTCTGCGTATAATACTGTATACCTGCTCACTGTGTAGTATTACCCTTCCTGGTGTACTGTCTGCGTATAATACTGTATACCTGCTCACTGTGTAGTATTACCCTTCCTGGTGTACTCTACGTATAATACCTCTATACCTGCTCACTGTGTAGTATTACCCTTCCTGGTGTACTGTCTGCGTATAATACTGTATACCTGCTCACTGTGTAGTATTACCCTTCCTGGTGTACTCTACGTATAATACCTCTATACCTGCTCACTGTGTAGTATTACCCTTCCTGGTGTACTGTCTGCGTATAATACCTGCCCACTGTGTAGTATTACCCTTCCTGGTGTACTGTCTGCGTATAATACCAGTATACCTGCTCACTGTGTAATATTACCCTTCCTGGTGTACTGTCTGTGTATATTACCTCTATACCTGCTCACTGTGTAGTATTACCCTTCCTGTTGTACTGTCTGCGTATAATAACTGTATACCTGCTCACTGTGTAGTATTATTCTTCCTGGTGTACTGTCTGCGTATAATACCACTATACCTGCTCACTGTGTAGTATTCTTCTTCCTGGTGTACTGTCTGCGTATAATACCTCTATACCTGCTCACTGTGTAGTATTCTTCTTCCTGGTGTACTGTCTGCGTATAATACCTCTATACCTGCTCACTGTGTAGTATTCTTCTTCCTGGTGTACTGTCTGCGTATAATACCACCATACCTGCTCACTGTGTAGTATTCTTCTTCCTGGTGTACTATCTGCGTATAATAACTGTATACCTGCTCACTGTGTAGTATTATTCTTCCTGGTGTACTGTCTGCGTATAATACCACTATACCTGCTCACTGTGTAGTATTCTTCTTCCTGGTGTACTGTCTGTGTATAATACCAGTATACCTGCTCACTGTGTAATATTACCCTTCCTGGTGTACTGTCTGCGTATAATACCACTATACCTGCTCACTGTGTAATATTACCCTTCCTGGTGTACTGTCTGCGTATAATACCACTATACCTGCTCGCTGTGTAGTATTCTTCTTCCTGGTGTACTGTGTGCGCATAATACCTGCTCACTGTGTAGTATTATTCTTCCTGGTGTACTGTCTGCGTATAATACCACTATACCTGCTCACTGTGTAGTATTCTTCTTCCTGGTGTACTGTCTGCGTATAATACCTCTATACCTGCTCACTGTGTAGTATTCTTCTTCCTGGTGTACTGTCTGCGTATAATACCACTATACCTGCTCACTGTGTAGTATTCTTCTTCCTGGTGTACTGTCTGCGTATAATACCACTATACCTGCTCACTGTGTAGTATTACCCTTCCTGGTGTACTGTCTGCGTATAATACCACTATACCTGCTCACTGTGTAGTATTACCCTTCCTGGTGTACTGTCTGCGTATAATACCACTATACCTGCTCACTGTGTAGTATTCTTCTTCCTGGTGTACTGTCTGCGTATAATACCACTATACCTGCTCGCTGTGTAGTATTCTTCTTCCTGGTGTACTGTGTGCGCATAATACCTGCTCACTGTGTAGTATTATTCTTCCTGGTGTACTGTCTGCGTATAATACCACTATACCTGCTCACTGTGTAGTATTCTTCTTCCTGGTGTACTGTCTGCGTATAATACCTCTATACCTGCTCACTGTGTAGTATTCTTCTTCCTGGTGTACTGTCTGCGTATAATACCTGCTCACTGTGTAGTATTCTTCTTCCTGGTGTACTGTCTGCGTATAATACCACTATACCTGCTCACTGTGTAGTATTCTTCTTCCTGGTGTACTGTCTGCGTATAATACTGTCTGTCTTTCCTCTGCAAGTGACACAGGTGGAGTTGTGAGGAATCTGACAGTAATGTGATAAAGAGGTGGCTATATTTGTTATACTTAAGTTGCAAGGACGTTAGAAGTAAAGTGTTTGTAGCTGTGAGTGCCCTTTTGTGATAAACTCACACCTTTCACTGTTCCTCTTGTGTGTGAGCTGCACTATCTAGGGCAGGGACAGTGCAGATCTGTGTGCCGTGAGGTTTGCAGATATCTGCTGCTGACACGTGTGGCTTCCTCATGAGTTCTAACTTGTTAGCTAGTAGCTTCAGACCCTCTATCCATTGAGGAGTTAAAGTCTTTTCTCCTTTGCCGGCACAATGTCCTGAGCAGATTGCGGTAGCTGTAATTCCGCCCCCCCCCCCTTCCTCTCTGGTCCCCCAGGTTGGATCCAGTTGCTGTTCTCCAGGCTCTCCATTCTGTCATCCTTGACTCGATATTTCCCGTCTCGCACGCCAAGTGCAGACCTGAAACACGAGCCGCTCGTAACTGGAGCCCCCACGCTCACACATGGATCTCATTTGCAGGAGGGGTGTTGGCTGGGGGGTCACTGGTAGCTGCTCAGACAGACGTTGGCTGACGGCCGGAGATCTTGGCTCTTCCTGCAGACATTTGTGTTTCCCTCTCGGCGGGATTATCATCACTAATTACACAACCCAAACAATGACAAATTAGTTGTAAAGGGGCCCGGGATGCGTGTGTGCAGATCACGTGTACTTGTGTGTGTGTGTGTGTGTTTCCTTATGTATAGTTCCTGACATAGTCTTGGAGATGTCAGCAGCTATAAACTTACACACGTGTGACATGTATGTTCTTATACATGTCTGATGATGGACAGCTCAGTAGCATAGAAACAGCAGAGAATACAAAGTCCATGTTTCCTTCTGTAGTATACACTGCACTTATTTTATTTATGCATATCTCAGTCACAATCTGTTACTACCACCTCTACTGGAAGCCAATTCCATTACAAGGCAGTGTTTGTGCTCCTAACCTGCGATCAGTGCCCTTGTTCTGGTGAAAAATACTTTTAGTTCTATTTAACATATGTTATAATGGCTAACGAGGGATTTGTTTGTGAACGTGTTTAATCTGATATGACAAGAAATGTCATGCCTTATCAGGGGGGGAAGGGCGATGGTGACAATGAAATCGATATATAGATATGTTAAAGCTTGGGACCATTTTAGGCTGAATATTAGACAATATTGTGCTAGTCATTCCTTGCTGATCAGACAAGTTTATCTCCATTTTAGGGCCAGCGAGAGGAGTCAGACACAGGTGTACAGTTTTATATTAGTGCAGTGAGTCAGACACAGGTGTACAGTTTTTATATTAGTGCAGTGAGAGGAGTCACAGGTGTACAGTTTATATTGGTGCAGTGAGAGGAGTCAGACACAGGTGTACAGTTTTATATTAGTGCAGTGAGTCAGACACAGGTGTACAGTTTATATTAGTGCAGTGAGAGGAGTCACAGGTGTACAGTTTATATTAGTGCAGTGAGAGGAGTCACAGGTGTACAGTTTATATTAGTGCAGTGAGAGGAGTCACAGGCGTACAGTTTATATTGGTGCAGTGAGAGGAGTCACAGGTGTACAGTTTATATTGGTGCAGTGAGAGGAGTCAGACACAGGTGTACAGTTTTATATTAGTGCAGTGAGTCAGACACAGGTGTACAGTTTTTATATTAGTGCAGTGAGAGGAGTCAGACACAGGTGTACAGTTTTATATTAGTGCAGTGAGAGGAGTCAGACACAGGTGTACAGTTTTTATATTAGTGCAGTGAGAGGAGTCAGACACAGGTGTACAGTTTTATATTAGTGCAGTGAGAGGAGTCACAGGTGTACAGTTTATATTGGTGCAGTGAGAGGAGTCAGACACAGGTGTACAGTTTTATATTAGTGCAGTGAGTCAGACACAGGTGTACAGTTTATATTAGTGCAGTGAGAGGAGTCACAGGTGTACAGTTTATATTAGTGCAGTGAGAGGAGTCACAGGCGTACAGTTTATATTGGTGCAGTTAGAGGAGACACAGGTGTACAGTTTATATTAGTGCAGTGAGAGGAGTCAGACACAGGTGTACAGTTTATATTAGTGCAGTGAGAGGAGTCACAGGTGTACAGTTTATATTAGTGCAGTGAGAGGAGTCACAGGTGTATAGTTTATATTCGTGCAGTGAGTCAGACACAGGTGTACAGTTTATATTAGTGCAGTGAGTCAGACACAGGTGTACAGTTTATATTGGTGCAGTGAGTCAGACACAGGTGTACAGTTTATATTGGTGCAGTGAGTCAGACACAGGTGTACAGTTTATATTAGTGCAGTGAGAGGAGTCACAGGTGTACAGTTTATATTGGTGTAGTGAGTCAGACACAGGTGTACAGTTTATATTGGTGTAGTGAGTCAGACACAGGTGTACAGTTTATATTAGTGCAGTGAGTCAGACACAGGTGTACAGTTTATATTGGTGCAGTGAGTCAGACACAGGTGTACAGTTTATATTGGTGCAGTGAGTCAGACACAGGTGTACAGTTTATATTGGTGCAGTGAGTCAGACACAGGTGTACAGTTTATATTGGTGCAGTGAGTCAGACACAGGTGTACAGTTTATATTGGTGCAGTGAGTCAGACACAGGTGTACAGTTTATATTGGTGCAGTGAGTCAGACACAGGTGTACAGTTTATATTGGTGCAGTGAGTCAGACACAGGTGTACAGTTTATATTGGTGCAGTGAGTCAGACACAGGTGTACAGTTTATATTGGTGCAGTGAGTCAGACACAGGTGTACAGTTTATATTGGTGCAGTGAGTCAGACACAGGTGTACAGTTTATATTGGTGCAGTGAGTCAGACACAGGTGTACAGTTTATATTGGTGCAGTGAGTCAGACACAGGTGTACAGTTTATATTGGTGCAGTGAGTCAGACACAGGTGTACAGTTTATATTGGTGCAGTGAGTCAGACACAGGTGTACAGTTTATATTGGTGCAGTGAGTCAGACACAGGTGTACAGTTTATATTGGTGCAGTGAGTCAGACACAGGTGTACAGTTTATATTGGTGTAATGAGTCAGACACAGGTGTACAGTTTATATTAGTGCAGTGAGTCAGACACAGGTGTACAGTTTATATTGGTGTAGTGAGTCAGACACAGGTGTACAGTTTATATTAGTGCAGTGAGTCAGACACAGGTGTACAGTTAATATTAGTGCAGTGAGAGGAGTCAGACACAGGTGTACAGTTTATATTAGTGCAGTGAGTCAGACACAGGTGTACAGTTTATATTGGTGCAGTGAGTCAGACACAGGTGTACAGTTTATATTGGTGCAGTGAGTCAGACACAGGTGTACAGTTTATATTGGTGCAGTGAGTCAGACACAGGTGTACAGTTTATATTGGTGCAGTGAGTCAGACACAGGTGTACAGTTTATATTGGTGCAGTGAGTCAGACACAGGTGTACAGTTTATATTGGTGCAGTGAGTCAGACACAGGTGTACAGTTTATATTGGTGCAGTGAGTCAGACACAGGTGTACAGTTTATATTAGTGCAGTGAGTCAGACACAGGTGTACACTACAGTTTGTATTGATTGAAAACCAATGGCACTACTCTTATGTTAATTGTAGGAATGATATATAAACATGTGTATTTCTATTTAATTATTTTCCAGCATAGATGCTGGACAGGATACCCCTTTAAGCACTCATATCCTTCATAGATTAATGTTAGTGTCATTCACTTTTTAAAAACAAAGTCTTTATTTTTAACTTTTAAAAATGAGTTGGACAGAGTTGTCTTATAGATCAGTGCATGGGCTCTGTCACTTCCTGCTGGTAACTATAGATCGGTGCATGAGCTCTGTCACTTCCTGCTGGTAACTATAGATCAGTGCATGAGCTCTGTCACTTCCTGCTGGTACCTCTTGATCAGTGCATGGGCTCTGTCACTTCCTGCTGGTACCTCTAGATCAGTGCATGGGCTCTGTCACTTTCTGCTGGTACCTCTAGATCAGTGCATGAGCTCTGTCACTTCCTGCTGGTAACTATAGATCAGTGCATGGGCTCTGTCACTTCCTGCTGGTACCTCTAGATCAGTGCATGGGCTCTGTCACTTCCTGCTGGTACCTCTAGATCAGTGCATGAGCTCTGTCACTTCCTGCTGGTAACTATAGATCAGTGCATGAGCTCTGTCACTTCCTGCTGGTACCTCTTGATCAGTGCATGGGCTCTGTCACTTCCTGCTGGTACCTCTAGATCAGTGCATGGGCTCTGTCACTTCCTGCTGGTACCTCTAGATCAGTGCATGAGCTCTGTCACTTCCTGCTGGTAACTATAGATCAGTGCATGGGCTCTGTCACTTCCTGCTGGTACCTCTAGATCAGTGCATGAGCTCTGTCACTTCCTGCTGGTAACTATAGATCAGTGCATGGGCTCTGTCACTTCCTGCTGGTACCTCTAGATCAGTGCATGGGCTCTGTCACTTCCTGCTGGTAACTATAGATCAGTGCATGAGCTCTGTCACTTCCTGCTGGTACCTCTAGATCAGTGCATGAGCTCTGTCACTTCCTGCTGGTACCTCTAGATCAGTGCATGGGCTCTGTCACTTCCTGCTGGTACCTCTAGATCAGTGCATGGGCTCTGTCACTTCCTGCTGGTACCTCTAGATCAGTGCATGGGCTTTTACTTCCTGCTGGTACCTCTAGATCAGTGCATGGGCTCTGTCACTTCCTGCTGGTACCTCTAGATCAGTGCATGAGCTCTGTCACTTCCTGCTGGTACCTCTAAATCAGTGCATGGGCTCTGTCACTTCCTGCTGGTAACTATAGATCAGTGCATGGGCTCTGTCGCTTCCTGCTGGTAACTATAGATCAGTGCATGGGCTCTGTCGCTTCCTGCTGGTACCTATAGATCGGTGCATGGGCTCTGTCACTTCCTGCTGGTACCTCTAGATCAGTGCATGGGTTCTGTCACTTCCTGCTGGTACCTCTAGATCAGCGGCCGCTAACCAGTTGTCCATGGACCACTGGTGGTCCACGAGAAGATGTTGGTGGTCCTTGACACCATCAAGCAGGAATTAATCTCCTCTGATGGTGTCACCCCGTCGCACCACAACTCCCTACAGTGCCTGGCTGGACATCAGTGAAAATCGACAGAAGAGTTAAATTACAATATCCCTACGCACGTTGCGTAGTACTGCGCAACTTGCTTAGCTAGATTATATTTTTAACTCCTCCCACCCAGCGCGCTGCTCAGAGAAAGATGCTTCCATTCTAAAGCCAGAAGATGTTGGCTTGAAATAGTGGAATTAAAGTATATAAAAAAGGTCTTCAAAAAAAAAAAAAATCTCTCATATTTCATTTATTTTCTTCCCTTTACCTGTCTCTTTGTAGTAGTTTTCCTAATTCCTTCAGATGAACTTACATCAGTGTTTGTCTTCCTCCCCTCCATCTTCTTTTTTTTTTTTTTTTTTTTATTAAATATTTTACAATCTAATAATTTTCCTGCGCACAAAGCCATTCCACCTGAATTCCAGTAATTGCCATCCAGCAGATCAGCCATATCCCACCAGTATTATAGTAATTGCCAGTAACATCAGTCGTGGTTAGCTCACATCTATATTAAGAGCTTTCTGATATAAACTTAATTTATGACTTCGATGTCTGTCCATGATCAAAAGTAGTTTTGAACAATTCCTAACTGGGGAGGGGACTTGGAAGTCTTGTGGTCCTTTTAAACAATTATTTTTTCCCCCCAATTTCTGTCTCTCTGTTTCCAGCTCAAAAGTTAGCACTCGCCCTTCATCTGTCATTTAGAAGTTTCAGTTCTGTCATTCAGTTAGTTAATTCCAAAAAAAAAAAAAAATCTTAAAAATGTGTAAATATATACATAATGTAAACTTAGCTATGGTTATACTAGTTATGTACAGTATGTATGTGTATATATATATATATATATATATATATATATATATATATATATATATATATATATATATATATATATATATATATATATATATATATATACACACACACACACACACACACATTATAGAGGTTTGTACCTTTAAAAAAAAAAAAAAAAAAAGTTAATGTTAGTGGTCTACAGGATTAAAAAAATTGTGAGTTTAGTGGTCCCTGAGGTCCAAAAGGTTGGCGACCCCTGCTCTAGATCAGTGCATGGGCTCTGTCACTTCCTGCTGGTATCTCTAGATCAGTGCATGGGCTTTGTCACCTGCTGATGGTACCTTTTTAGATCAGGGCATGAGCTCTGTCACTTCCTGCTGGTACCTCTATATCAGTGCATGGGCTTTGTCACCTGCTGATGGTACCTTTTTAGATCAGGGCATGAGCTCTGTCACTTCCTGCTGGTACCTCTAGATCGGTGCATGAGCTTTGTCACCTGCTGATGGTACCTTTTTAGATCAGGGCATGAGCTCTGTCACTTCCTGCTGGTACCTCTAGATCGGTGCATGAGCTTTGTCACCTGCTGATGGTACCTTTTTTAGATCAGGGCATGAGCTCTGTCGCTTTCCTGCTGGTACCTATTGATCAGTGCATGGGGCGGGGAAATGGTAGCAATTTTGGCTAGCAAAAGGGAAAATGTATAATTCATATGTGTAGTTAGTTTATTGCCTCAGTATGCTGAGCACACTGTTTAGTAAAATATCTCTTGTACACAGACTACGCTGGAGAAAAAAAACCCATTTGCTCTTAAAATCTCATTTAGTATCCAGATGGGACGTTCCTGACCCTGTGAATACCTCTGCCGGCGATATTCCTGTGAAGCTAATCATTGCGATCGCCAGCCACATCCTCACTGCGCACACTATGGGCCAGATTACAAGTGAAGCTCTATTTAACGTTCTTGCTCGAGCATTAACTGCCCTAACCCGACAAGCGCAAAAAGCTGAAGTTAGAATATTGCGTGCACGTTCACGTATTCACCCATAGAAGTCAATGGAGCAAAAAAAGTGGGACAAAAAAACCCCTACTCCTGTGCAAAGCCGATCACATATTCTCATGTGTGCTAAGATGCTAAATATTTCACATTCCAATGTTCTTCACATAGCAGAATGTGTTCTATTTATTCATAAATACATATCTATAGATAAAAAGAGAGAAGCGCTCAACCTGGGAAGAACAATAGCATAATAGCTTGTTCTATGGCTAGTTACCACCCTAGAAGCAGCCTCTTTTTGCTCAATATGTGCCTTTCACAGAGAAGAACTTTCCTGTAGCATATCAGTCTGATCCTGACTTAACAGTGCAGTCCAGCCCCGAAATACCAGGCAATCCCTCTCTGAACGAGAGAAATAGCAAAACCCCAGACGTACGTTTCGGCCTATTGTGGGCCTCGTCAGTGAGGTGCAGCCATATGCCTCTAGGCACACTGAGCAACGGGTCCACGTCTGGATTACCGCATCACACTTAGGGAGACTTCCCTAAGTGTCATAATTTGCATAAATAAAAAGAGAGAAGCGCTCAACCTGGGAACGAACAATAGCATAATAGCTTGTTCTATGGCTAGTTACCACCCTAGAAGCAGCCTCTTTTTGCTCAATATGTGCCTTTCACAGAGAAAAACTTTCCTGTAGCATATTGCTCGTTCCCAGGTTGAGCGCTTCTCTCTTTTTATTTATGAAAATTATGACACTTGGGGAAGTCTCCCTAAGTGTGATGCGGGAATCCAGACGTGGACCCGTTGCTCAGTGTGCCTAGAGGGATATGGCTGCACCTCACTGACGAGGCCCACAATAGGCTGAAACGTACGTCTGGGGTTTTGCTGTTTCTCTTGTTCAGAGAGGGATTGCCTGGTATTTCAGGGCTGGACTGTACTGTGAAGTCAGGATCAGACTGATGTGCTACAGGAAAGTTCTTCTCTGTGAAAGGCACATATTGAGCAAAAAGAGGCTGCTTCTAGGGTGGTAACTTGCCATAGAACAAGCTATTATGCTATTGTTCGTTCCCAGGTTGAGCGCTTCTCTCTTTTTATTTATACATATCTATAGATGTATACATATGTATTTGTGTTTTTATGTGTATATTTGTCTGTAAATTCATATCTATAGATGTATACATATGTATTTGTGTTTTTATGTGTATATTTGTCTGTAAATACATATCTATAGATGTATACATATGTATTTGTGTTTTTATGTGTATATTTGTCTGTAAATACATATCTATAGATGTATACATATGTATTTGTGTTTTTATGTGTATATTTGTCTGTAAATACATATCTATAGATGTATACATATGTATTTGTGTTTTTATGTGTATATTTGTAAATACATATCTATAGAGGTATACATATGTATTTGTGTTTTTATGTGTATATTTGTAAATACATATCTATAGAGGTATACATATGTATTTGTGTTTTTATGTGTATATTTGTCTGTAAATACATATCTATAGATGTATACATATGTATTTGTGTTTTTATGTGTATATTTGTCTGTAAATTCATATCTATAGATGTATACATATGTATTTACAGACAAATAAACACATAAAAACACAAATACATATCTATAGATGTATACATATGTATTTGTGTTTTTATGTGTATATTTGTCTGTAAATACATATCTATAGATGTATACATATGTATTTGTGTTTTTATGTGTATATTTGTAAATACATATCTATAGAGGTATACATATGTATTTGTGTTTTTATGTGTATATTTGTAAATACATATCTATAGAGGTATACATATGTATTTGTGTTTTATATGTGTATATTTGTCTGTAAATACATATCTATAGATGTATACATATGTATTTGTGTTTTATATGTGTATATTTGTCTGTAAATACATATCTATAGATGTATACATATGTATTTGTGTTTTATATGTGTATATTTGTCTGTAAATACATATCTATAGATGTATACATATGTATTTGTGTTTTATATGTGTATATTTGTCTGTAAATACATATCTATAGATTTATACATATGTATTTGTGTTTTATATGTGTATATTTGTCTGTAAATACATATCTATAGATTTATACATATGTATTTGTGTTTTATATGTGTATATTTGTCTGTAAATACATATCTATAGATTTATACATATGTATTTGTGTTTATATGTGTATATTTGTCTGTAAATACAAATGACATATGTATACACACGTAACCATAGATATATGCATACATATACATATTTCGATATGTGTATGTATATCTTAATGTTAAAGCCATTTCCCTGCTTTTTTTTTTTTTGTCTTTCCTTTTTTTTCTAACACCTGAGACCTCATATGTCTGAGCCCTTATAACTGTTGTGTGCAATATATATATATATTATTTTTTAAAAGAGTTGCTATATATATATGTCAATGGCTAGAAGATACAGTATATTGAAAAATGCCCACTAATGTTAATAACAAGTCAAGTGTCAATGGTAGGGCAGGGCCAAAGGCAATCGCCTTGCATCTTAATTTATAATTATTAAACACAATGTAAACAATAACTAAACAGTAAGTGCAATGAATTATCCTGTTAAAACGTATCATGTAGCGGATAATAGTAAAGCCTGGGAACACCGACAACGGGACCCAGCAAATGAGAGCAAGAGGGAGTGAAAAAAAAATTAGGTTTCTCCAACATAGGTGTGTCCGGTCCACGGCGTCATCCTTACTTGTGGGATATTCTCTTCCCCAACAGGAAATGGCAAAGAGCCCAGCAAAGCTGGTCACATGATCCCCCCTAGGCTCCACCTTCCCCAGTCATTCTCTTTGCCGTTGTACAGGCAACATCTCCACGGAGATGGCTTAGAGTTTTTTGGTGTTTAAATGTAGTTTTATTGCTTCAATCAAGAGTTTGTTATTTTAAAATAGTGCTGGTATGTACTATTTACTCTGAAACAGAAAAGAGATGAAGATTTCTGTTTGTAAGAGGAAGATGATTTTAGCAACCGTTACTAAAATCGATGGCTGTTCCACACAGGACTGTTGAGATGAAGTAACTTCAGTTGGGGGAACAGTGTGCAGACTTTTACTGCTTGAAGTATGACACATTTCTAACAAGACTTGGTAATGCTGGAAGCTGTCATTTTCCCTATGGGATCCGGTAAGCCATTTTAATAACAATTTATAAAGGGCTTCACAAGGGCTTTAAAGACTGGCAGACATTTTTCTGGGCTAAAACGTTTGTTTTATAAGCATGTTTAATGATTTATTACTCTGAGGAGTTGTTTTTATCTGGGTATGTTGGTAATAAAAACGGCAGGCACTGTTTTGGACACCTTTTTCACTGGGGGCCTTCTCTAGTCTTAGGCAGAGCCTCAGTTTCGCGCCACTAATGCGCAGTTGTTTTTGGGAGTCAGAGCATGCAGATGCATGTGTGAGGAGCTCAGATACACTGAAAAAGCGTGCTGAAGGCGTCATTTGGTATCGTATTCCCCTCTGGGCTTGGTTGGGTCTCAGCAAAGCAGATACCAGGGACTGTATAGGGGTTAAATGTAAAAACGGCTCCGGTTCCGTTATTTTTAGAGTTAAATCTTTCAAATTTGGTGTGCAATACTTTCAAGGCTTTATGACACTGTGGTGAAATTTTGGTGAATTTTGGACAATTCCTTCATACTTTTTCGCATATTCAGTAATAAAGTGTGTTCAGTTTAAAATTTAAAGTGACAGTAACGGTTTTATTTTAAAACGTTTTTTGTACTTTGTTATCAAGTTTATGCCTGTTTATCATGTCTGTACCTTCAGATAGACTATGTTCTGTATGTCAGGAAGCCAAAGTTCCTTCTCATTTAAATATATGTGATGCATGTGATAGTGAAAATGATGCCCAAGATGATTCCTCTAGTGAGGGGAGTAAGCATGGTACTGCATCATCCCCTTATGTGTCTACACCAGTCTTGCCCACACAAGAGGCCCCTAGTACATCTAGTGCGCCTATTATTCTTACTATGCAACAATTAACGGCTGTAATGGATAATTCTATTAAAAACATTTTAGCCAAAATGCCCACTTATCAGCGAAAGCGCGACTTCTCTGTTTTAGATACTGTAGAGCATGAGGGCGCAGATGATAATGGTTCTGACATGCCCTTACACCAGTCTGAAGGGGCTAGGGAGGTTTTGTCTGAGGGAGAAATTTCAGATTCAGGAAAAATTTCTCAACAAGCTGAACCTGATGTTATTACATTCAAATTTAAATTGGAACATCTCCGCGCTCTGCTTAAGGAGGTGCTTTCTACTCTGGATGATTGTGACAATTTGGTCGTTCCAGAGAAATTATGTAAGATGGACAAGTTTCTAGAGGTCCCGGTGCCCCCCGAAGCTTTTCCTATACCCAAGCGGGTGGTGGATATTGTAAACAAAGAATGGGAAAGGCCCGGCATACCTTTTGTCCCTCCCCCTATATTTAAGAAATTGTTTCCTATAGTCGACCCCAGAAAGGACTTATGGCAGACAGTCCCTAAGGTCGAGGGGGCGGTCTCTACCTTAAACAAACGCACCACTATCCCTATAGAAGATAGTTGTGCTTTCAAAGATCCTATGGATAAAAAGTTAGAAGGTTTGCTTAAAAAGATGTTTGTTCAGCAAGGTTACCTTCTACAGCCAATTTCATGCATTGTTCCTGTTACTACAGCAGCGTCTTTTTGGTTTGATGAACTAGAAAAGTCGCTAGATAAAGCTACCCCTTTGGAGGAGATTATGGACAGAATTCGTGCTCTTAAATTGGCTAATTCTTTTACTCTAGACGCTACCCTGCAATTAGCTAGATTAGCGGCGAAAAATTCAGGGTTTGCTATTGTGGCGCGCAGAGCGCTATGGCTAAAATCTTGGTCAGCGGATGCGTCATCCAAGAACAAATTGCTTAATATTCCTTTCAAGGGGAAAACGCTGTTTGGCCCTGACTTGAAAGAGATTATTTCAGATATCACTGGGGGAAAGGGCCATGCCCTTCCTCAGGATAGGTCTTTCAAGGCTAAAAATAAGCCTAATTTTCGTCCCTTTCGTAGAAACGGACCAGCCTCAAGCTCTACACCCTCTAAGCAAGAGGGTAATACGTCTCAAGCCAAGCCAGCCTGGAAGCCCATGCAAGGCTGGAACAAAGGCAAGCAGGCCAAGAAACCTGCCACTGCTACCAAGACAGCATGAGATGTTGGCCCCCGATCCGGGACCGGATCTGGTGGGGGGCAGACTTTCTCTCTTCGCTCAGGCATGGGCAAGAGATGTTCTGGATCCTTGGGCTCTAGAAATAGTCTCCCAAGGTTATCTTCTGGAATTCAAGGAACTACCCCCAAGGGGAAGATTCCACAGGTCTTAATTGTCTTCAGACCACATAAAAAAACAGGCATTCTTACATTGTGTAGAAGACCTGTTAAAAATGGGAGTGATCAATCCTGTTCCATTGAAGGAACGAGGGATGGGATTCTACTCAAATCTGTTCATAGTTCCCAAAAAAGAGGGAACATTCAGACCAATCTTGGATCTCAAGATCTTAAACAAATTTCTCAGGGTTCCATCGTTCAAGATGGAAACCATTCGAACAATTCTTCCTACCATCCAGGAAGGTCAATTCATGACCACGGTGGATTTAAAGGATGCGTATCTACATATTCCTATCCACAAGGAACATCATCGGTTCCTAAGGTTCGCGTTTCTGGACAAACATTACCAGTTCGTGGCACTTCCATTCGGATTAGCCACTGCCCCAAGAATTTTCACAAAGGTATTAGGGTCCCTTCTAGCGGTGTTAAGACCGAGGGGCATTGCAGTAGTACCTTACTTGGACGACATTCTAATTCAAGCGTCGTCCCTGCCACAAGCAAAGGCTCATACGGACATTGTCCTAGCCTTTCTCAGATGTCACGGGTGGAAAGTGAACGTAGAGAAAAGTTCTCTGTCTCCGTCAACAAGAGTCCCCTTCTTGGGAACAATAATAGACTCTTTAGAAATGAAGATTTTTCTGACAGACGCCAGAAAATCAAAACTTCTAAACTCTTGTCAAGTACTTCATTCTGTTCTTCTTCCTTCCATAGCGCAGTGCATGGAAGTAATAGGTTTGATGGTGGCGGCAATGGACATAGTTCCTTTTGCGCGAATTCATCTAAGACCATTACAACTGTGCATGCTCAGACAGTGGAATGGGGATTATACAGACTTGTCTCCAACGATACAAGTAGATCAGAGGACCAGAGACTCACTCCGTTGGTGGCTGACCCTGGACAACCTGTCACAAGGGATGAGCTTCCGCAGACCGGAGTGGGTCATTGTCACGACCGATGCCAGTCTGGTGGGCTGGGGCGCGGTCTGGGAACCCCTGAAAGCTCAGGGGCTTTGGTCTCGGGAAGAATCTCTTCTACCGATAAACATTCTGGAACTGAGAGCGATATTCAATGCTCTCAGAGCTTGGCCTCAGCTTGCAAAGGCCAAATTCATTAGGTTTCAATCAGACAACATGACGACTGTTGCGTATATCAACCATCAGGGGGGAACAAGGAGTTCCCTGGCGATGGAAGAAGTGACCAAAATAATTCAATGGGCGGAGAATCACTCCTGCCACTTGTCTGCAATCCACATCCCAGGAGTGGAAAATTGGGAAGCGGATTTTCTGAGTCGTCAGACATTTCATCCGGGGGAGTGGGAACTCCATCCGGAAATGTTTGCCCAAATAATTCAATTGTGGGGCATTCCAGACATGGATCTGATGGCGTCTCGTCAGAACTTCAAGGTTCCTTGCTACGGGTCCAGATCCAGGGATCCCAAGGCGGCTCTAGTGGATGCACTAGTAGCACCTTGGACCTTCAACCTAGCTTATGTGTTCCCACCGTTTCCTCTCATTCCCAGGCTGGTAGCCAGGATCAAACAGGAGAGGGTATCGGTGATCTTGATAGCTCCTGCGTGGCCACGCAGGACTTGGTATGCAGACCTGGTGAATATGTCATCAGCTCCACCATGGAAGCTACCTCTGAGACAGGACCTTCTTGTTCAAGGTCCGTTCGAACATCCGAATCTGGCCTCACTCCAACTGACAGCTTGGAGATTGAACGCTTGATTTTATCAAAGCGAGGGTTCTCAGATTCTGTCATTGATACTCTTGTTCAGGCTAGAAAGCCTGTAACTAGGAAAATCTACCATAAAATATGGAAAAAATATATCTGTTGGTGCGAATCTAAAGGATTCCCATGGAACAAGATAAAAATTCCTAGGATTCTATCCTTTCTACAAGAGGGTTTGGAGAAAGGATTATCTGCGAGTTCTTTGAAGGGACAGATTTCTGCTTTATCTGTTTTACTTCACAAAAAGCTGGCGGCTGTACCAGACGTTCAGGCTTTTGTTCAGGCTCTGGTTAGAATCAAGCCTGTTTACAAACCTTTGACTCCTCCCTGGAGTCTCAATCTAGTTCTTTCAGTTCTTCAGGGGATTCCGTTTGAACCCCTACATTCCGTTGATATAAAGTTATTATCTTGGAAAGTTTTGTTTTTGGTTGCAATCTCTTCTGCTAGAAGAGTTTCAGAGTTATCTGCTCTGCAGTGTTCTCCTCCATATCTGGTGTTCCATGCAGATAAGGTGGTTTTGCGTACTAAACCTGGTTTTCTTCCGAAAGTTGTTTCTAACAGAAACATTAACCAGGAGATAGTCGTGCCTTCTTTGTGTCCGAATCCAGTTTCAAAGAAGGAACGTTTGTTGCACAACTTAGATGTAGTTCGTGCTCTCAAATTTTACTTAGCAGCTACTAAGGATTTCAGACAAACATCTTCTTTGTTTGTTGTTTATTCTGGTAAAAGGAGAGGTCAAAAAGCAACTTCTACCTCTCTCTCTTTCTGGCTTAAAAGCATTATCCGATTGGCTTATGAGACTGCCGGACGGCAGCCTCCTGAAAGAATCACAGCTCACTCCACTAGGGCTGTGGCTTCCACTTGGGCCTTCAAGAACGAGGCTTCTGTTGATCAGATATGTAAGGCAGCGACTTGGTCTTCACTGCACACTTTTGCCAAATTCTACAAATTTGATACTTTTGCTTCTTCTGAGGCTATTTTTGGGAGAAAGGTTTTGCAAACCGTGGTGCCTTCCATCTAGGCGACCTGATTTGTTCCCTCCCATCATCCGTGTCCTAAAGCTTTGGTATTGGTTCCCACAAGTAAGGATGACGCCGTGGACCGGACACACCTATGTTGGAGAAAACAGAATTTATGCTTACCTGATAAATTACTTTCTCCAACGGTGTGTCCGGTCCACGGCCCGCCCTGGTTTTTGATCAGGTCTGTTGAATTAATTTCTCTAACTACAGTCACCACGGTATCATATGATTTCTCCTATGCATATTCCTCCTTTACGTCGGTCGAATGACTGGGGAAGGCGGAGCCTAGGGGGGATCATGTGACCAGCTTTGCTGGGCTCTTTGCCATTTCCTGTTGGGGAAGAGAATATCCCACAAGTAAGGATGACGCCGTGGACCGGACACACCGTTGGAGAAAGTAATTTATCAGGTAAGCATAAATTCTGTTTTCAAGAAGTTTCACTTGGAAGCAATTATATGGGACCATTCTCCTTGTATGGAGTCTTTTAAGAATATGGTGTTATCTCGAAATGGTAGAAGAATTTGTCTTTGTACTTCCAACTCAAATGTTAAAATGAATCTGCGTCATTTTCATTGGAAAAGGTTTAGTGTATTTTGTACATCTACTCTGATATCTAACACTAGTTTTAACATAAAGTAAGAAAAAGTGGGTGCCGTCCTTTTCTCCAACATAGGTGTGTCCGGTCCACGGCGTCATCCTTACTTGTGGGATATTCTCTTCCCCAACAGGAAATGGCAAAGAGCCCAGCAAAGCTGGTCACATGATCCCTCCTAGGCTCCGCCTACCCCAGTCATTCTCTTTGCCGTTGTACAGGCAACATCTCCACGGAGATGGCTTAGAGTTTTTTAGTGTTTAACTGTAGTTTTTATTATTCAATCAAGAGTTTGTTATTTTAAAATAGTGCTGGTATGTACTATTTACTCTGAAACAGAAAAGAGATGAAGATTTCTGTTTGTATGAGGAAAATGATTTTAGCAACCGTTACTAAAATCCATGGCTGTTCCACACAGGACTGTTGAGAGGAATTAACTTCAGTTGGGGGAACAGTGAGCAGTCTCTTGCTGCTTGAGGTATGACACATTCTAACAAGACGATGTAATGCTGGAAGCTGTCATTTTCCCTATGGGATCCGGTAAGCCATGTTTATTAAGATAGTAAATAAGGGCTTCACAAGGGCTTATTAAGACTGTAGACTTTTTCTGGGCTAAATCGATTCATATATTAACACATATTTAGCCTTGAGGAATCATTTAATCTGGGTATTTTGATAAGATTATATCGGCAGGCACTGTTTTAGACACCTTATTCTTTAGGGGCTTTCCCAAATCATAGGCAGAGCCTCATTTTCGCGCCGGTGTTGCGCACTTGTTTTTGAGAGGCATGACATGCAGTCGCATGTGTGAGGAGCTCTGATACATAGAAAAGACTTTCTGAAGGCGTCATTTGGTATCGTATTCCCCTTTGGGCTTGGTTGGGTCTCAGCAAAGCAGATACCAGGGACTGTAAAGGGGTTAAAGTTAAAAACGGCTCCGGTTCCGTTATTTTAAGGGTTAAAGCTTCCAAATTTGGTGTGCAATACTTTTAAGGCTTTATGACACTGTGGTGAAATTTTGGTGAATTTTGAACAATTCCTTCATATTTTTTCGCAATTGCAGTAATAAAGTGTGTTCAGTTTAAAATTTAAAGTGACAGTAACGGTTTTATTTTAAAACGTTTTTTGTACTTTGTTATCAAGTTTATGCCTGTTTAACATGTCTGAACTACCAGATAGACTGTGTTCTGAATGTGGGGAAGCCAGAGTTCCTTCTCATTTAAATAAATGTGATTTATGTGACAATGACAATGATGCCCAAGATGATTCCTCAAGTGAGGGGAGTAAGCATGGTACTGCATCATTCCCTCCTTCGTCTACACGAGTCTTGCCCACTCAGGAGGCCCCTAGTACATCTAGCGCGCCAATACTCCTTACTATGCAACAATTAACAGCTGTAATGGATAATTCTATCAAAAACATTTTAGCCAAAATGCCCACTTATCAGCGTAAGCGCGACTGCTCTGTTTTAGATACTGAAGAGCATGACGACGCTGATGATAATGGTTCTGAAAGGCCCCTACACCAGTCTGATGGGGCCAGGGAGGTTTTGTCTGAGGGAGAAATTTCAGATTCAGGGAAAATTTCTCAACAAGCTGAACCTGATGTGATTACATTTAAATTTAAGTTGGAACATCTCCGCGCTCTGCTTAAGGAGGTATTATCCACTCTGGATGATTGTGACAATTTGGTCACCCCAGACAAACTATGTAAAATGGACAAGTTCCTAGAGGTCCCGGGGCTCCCAGAAGCTTTTCCTATACCCAAGCGGGTGGCGGACATTGTAAATAAAGAATGGGAAAGGCCCGGTATTCCTTTCGTCCCTCCCCCCATATTTAAAAAATTGTTTCCTATGGTCGACCCCAGAAAGGACTTATGGCAGACAGTCCCCAAGGTCGAGGGAGCGGTTTCCACTTTAAACAAAAGCACCACTATACCCATAGAAGATAGTTGTGCTTTCAAAGCTCCTATGGATAAAAAATTAGAAGGTTTACTTAAAAAGATGTTTGTTCAGCAGGGTTACCTTCTACAACCAATTTCATGCATTGTCCCTGTCGCTACAGCCGCGTGTTTCTGGTTCGATGAGCTGGTAAAGGCGGTCGATAGTGATTCTCCTCCTTATGAGGAGATTATGGACAGAATCAATGCTCTCAAATTGGCTAATTCTTTCACCCTAGACGCCACTTTGCAATTGGCTAGGTTAGCGGCTAAGAATTCTGGGTTTGCTATTGTGGCGCGCAGAGCGCTTTGGTTGAAATCTTGGTCAGCTGATGCGTCTTCCAAGAACAAACTACTTAACATTCCTTTCAAGGGGAAAACGCTGTTTGGCCCTGACTTGAAAGAGATTATCTCTGATATCACTGGGGGTAAGGGCCACGCCCTTCCTCAGGATCGGCCTTTCAAGGCCAAAAATAAACCTAATTTTCGTCCCTTTCGTAGAAACGGACCAGCCCAAAGTGCTACGTCCTCTAAGCAAGAGGGTAATACTTCTCAAGCCAAGCAAGCTTGGAGACCAATGCAAGGCTGGAACAAGGGAAAGCAGGCCAAGAAACCTGCCACTGCTACCAAGACAGCATGAAATGTTGGCCCCCGATCCGGGACCGTATCTGGTGGGGGGCAGACTCTCTCTCTTCGCTCAGGCTTGGGCAAGAGATGTTCTGGATCCTTGGGCACTAGAAATAGTCTCCCAAGGTTATCTTCTGGAATTCAAGGGGCTTCCCCCAAGGGGGAGGTTCCACAGGTCTCAGTTGTCTTCAGACCACATAAAAAGACAGGCATTCTTACATTGTGTAGAAGACCTGTTAAAAATGGGAGTGATTCATCCTGTTCCATTAGGAGAACAAGGGATGGGGTTCTACTCCAATCTGTTCATAGTTCCCAAAAAAGAGGGAACGTTCAGACCAATCTTAGATCTCAAGATCTTAAACAAGTTTCTCAAGGTTCCATCGTTCAAAATGGAAACCATTCGAACAATTCTTCCTTCCATCCAGGAAGGTCAATTCATGACCACGGTGGATTTAAAGGATGCGTATCTACATATTCCTATCCACAAGGAACATCATCGGTTCCTAAGGTTCGCATTCCTGGACAAGCATTACCAGTTCGTGGCGCTTCCTTTCGGATTAGCCACTGCTCCAAGGATTTTCACAAAGGTACTAGGGTCCCTTCTAGCGGTGCTAAGACCAAGGGGCATTGCTGTAGTACCTTACTTGGACGACATTCTGATTCAAGCGTCGTCCCTTCCTCAAGCAAAGGCTCACACGGACATCGTCCTGGCCTTTCTCAGATCTCACGGATGGAAAGTGAACGTGGAAAAGAGTTCTCTATCTCCGTCAACAAGGGTTCCCTTCTTGGGAACAATAATAGACTCCTTAGAAATGAGGGTTTTTCTGACAGAGGCCAGAATAACAAAACTTCTAGACTCTTGTCGGATACTTCATTCCGTTCCTCTTCCTTCCATAGCGCAGTGCATGGAAGTGATAGGTTTGATGGTAGCGGCAATGGACATAGTTCCTTTTGCGCGCATTCATCTAAGACCATTACAACTGTGCATGCTCAGTCAGTGGAATGGGGACTATACAGACTTGTCTCCGAGGATACAAGTAAATCAGAGGACCAGAGACTCACTCCGTTGGTGGCTGTCCCTGGACAACCTGTCACAAGGGATGACCTTCCGCAGACCAGAGTGGGTCATTGTCACGACCGACGCCAGTCTGATGGGCTGGGGCGCGGTCTGGGGATCCCTGAAAGCTCAGGGTCTTTGGTCTCGGGAAGAATCTCTTCTACCGATAAATATTCTGGAACTGAGAGCGATATTCAATGCTCTCAAGGCTTGGCCTCAGCTAGCGAGGGCCAAGTTCATACGGTTTCAATCAGACAACATGACGACTGTTGCATACATCAACCATCAGGGGGGAACAAGGAGTTCCCTGGCGATGGAAGAAGTGACCAAAATCATTCAATGGGCGGAGACTCACTCCTGCCACCTGTCTGCAATCCACATCCCAGGAGTGGAAAATTGGGAAGCGGATTTTCTGAGTCGTCAGACATTGCATCCGGGGGAGTGGGAACTCCATCCGGAAATCTTTGCCCAAATCACTCAACTGTGGGGCATTCCAGACATGGATCTGATGGCCTCTCGTCAGAACTTCAAAGTTCCTTGCTACGGGTCCAGATCCAGGGATCCCAAGGCGACTCTAGTAGATGCACTAGTAGCACCTTGGACCTTCAAACTAGCTTATGTATTCCCGCCGTTTCCTCTCATCCCCAGGCTGGTAGCCAGGATCAATCAGGAGAGGGCGTCGGTGATCTTGATAGCTCCTGCGTGGCCACGCAGGACTTGGTATGCAGATCTGGTGAATATGTCATCGGCTCCACCATGGAAGCTACCTTTGAGACGAGACCTTCTTGTTCAAGGTCCGTTCGAACATCCGAATCTGGTCTCACTCCAGCTGACTGCTTGGAGATTGAACGCTTGATCTTATCGAAGCGAGGGTTCTCAGATTCTGTTATTGATACTCTTGTTCAGGCCAGAAAGCCTGTAACTAGAAAAATTTACCACAAAATTTGGAAAAAATATATCTGTTGGTGTGAATCTAAAGGATTCCCTTGGGACAAGGTTAAGATTCCTAAGATTCTATCCTTCCTTCAAGAAGGATTGGAAAAAGGATTATCTGCAAGTTCCTTGAAGGGACAGATTTCTGCCTTGTCTGTGTTACTTCACAAAAAGCTGGCAGCTGTGCCAGATGTTCAAGCCTTTGTTCAGGCTCTGGTTAGAATCAAGCCTGTTTACAAATCTTTGACTCCTCC
The DNA here is from genome assembly GCF_027579735.1 of Bombina bombina. Lineage (NCBI taxonomy): Eukaryota > Metazoa > Chordata > Amphibia > Anura > Bombinatoridae > Bombina > Bombina bombina. Next base: position 1,158,887,845 of record NC_069503.1, read on the forward strand.
TTGGAGTCTCAACTTAGTTCTTTCAGTTCTTCAGGGGGTTCCGTTTGAACCCTTACATTCCGTTGATATTAAGTTATTATCTTGGAAAGTTTTGTTTTTGGTTGCAATTTCTTCTGCTAGAAGAGTTTCAGAATTATCTGCTCTGCAGTGTTCTCCTCCTTATCTGGTGTTCCATGCAGATAAGGTGGTTTTACGTACTAAACCTGGTTTTCTTCCAAAAGTTGTTTCTAACAAAAACATTAACCAGGAGATTATCGTACCTTCTCTGTGTCCGAAACCAGTTTCAAAGAAGGAACGTTTGTTGCACAATTTGGATGTTGTTCGCGCTCTAAAATTCTATTTAGACGCTACAAAGGATTTTAGACAAACATCTTCCTTGTTTGTTGTTTATTCCGGTAAAAGGAGAGGTCAAAAAGCAACTTCTACCTCTCTCTCTTTTTGGATTAAAAGCATCATCAGATTGGCTTACGAGACTGCCGGACGGCAGCCTCCCGAAAGAATCACAGCTCATTCTACTAGGGCTGTGGCTTCCACATGGGCCTTCAAGAACGAGGCTTCTGTTGATCAGATATGTAGGGCAGCGACTTGGTCTTCACTGCACACTTTTACCAAATTTTACAAGTTTGATACTTTTGCTTCTTCTGAGGCTATTTTTGGGAGAAAGGTTTTGCAAGCCGTGGTGCCTTCCATCTAGGTGACCTGATTTGCTCCCTCCCATCATCCGTGTCCTAAAGCTTTGGTATTGGTTCCCACAAGTAAGGATGACGCCGTGGACCGGACACACCTATGTTGGAGAAAACAGAATTTATGTTTACCTGATAAATTACTTTCTCCAACGGTGTGTCCGGTCCACGGCCCGACCTGGTTTTTTAATCAGGTCTGATAATTTATTTTCTTTAACTACAGTCACCACGGTATCATATGGTTTCTCCTATGCAAATATTCCTCCTTAACGTCGGTCGAATGACTGGGGTAGGCGGAGCCTAGGAGGGATCATGTGACCAGCTTTGCTGGGCTCTTTGCCATTTCCTGTTGGGGAAGAGAATATCCCACAAGTAAGGATGACGCCGTGGACCGGACACACCGTTGGAGAAAGTAATTTATCAGGTAAACATAAATTCTGTTTTTAATCCATTGTTTAAAGATACATTTCCTGGGAATTAATATTATTAAACTCAATACAGAATCCAATTGCCTTTTATTGTGCTTCCCAGTGCATAAATAATATGCTATCTGGCGTTAGTATAGTGAGTATGTTTAGTTTGTTTTGAATCCAATATTGGAGTTTGCTCCAAAATGTATTTATTGTTGCGCATGCCCATATATAGTGCATTAGACTTGTGGAGTCTATAGAACATTTAGTGCATTTATTGGGCCAATTTGTAGCCCATCTAGCCATTCCTCTTGGTGTCTGGTAAGCCCTGTGCTGGAGCCTAACCTAAGATTCCCTGAATGCTGCAGACAAGGTGGATCTCTTTGTTTTTTTCTAAGCATTCCCGAGTCTCTACCAATCCCCATGAGACCTTCCGTTTCCCAACCTGCTAGTAGCGCCGGTTGAAGCATTTTGTAGATGCCTTTGTAAGAGGGTCTAAAATATTTCAGATAAAGAAAACCTGCCCATTTTATATAAAGCCTGTGTAAGCCAAAAGTCTGTGTAGTCTCAGACCAAAGCCCCGAAGTAATGTCATAGCTTAAGATAAACATAGAAATTTTTCGGGAGATTATATTCCCTTTGTAAGGAGGCAAAAGTTTCAATTGAACGTGTCAACGGATCTAATATAGAGCTAACGGAGTTTAGGCCTTGCTTTTCCCATTGTGAGAATGGCAATGTATCTGGATTACCACCAATAGGTAGGTATGCAGAAGAGTGACAGGACTTTTTAGAAAACCTATGCGCTAGGTGCCATGCTTGCAGGGGATCTCTATAAAGTATGTTCAAGCCTAAATTATTAATGCTTTTAAAGTTAGACATATGAGGAGGGTAGGCCAGAGATATACCGCCTAAGGCTGCTTGTTCCAGATTGTGTCTTTAGAAATGATGTGTGTCTACTTGCCAATCTAAGACTAAACTTATTAATGCTGCCCAATTGTACAACATGAAATCGGGAAGGGGCAGACCACCATTGAGAGAGCCCATACGCAGAAATGCGTGGCTTGCCATCTTGCCAACTAAAATAGCGGGCTGCTGAGTTCAGCAACTTCACATCAGCTTTAGTTAACAGAAGGGGTAACGTAAGCAATGGATATAATAGACGGGGCAAAATAACCATCTTAAGGAGGCTTATCTTTCCTTCAAGTGATAATGGCGGCAATTTCCAACTTCTCTTCAGGTTTATGTAGTTTAGAGCATAGAGGGGTGATGTTTGTGGAATAAAGTTTGCTAGGATTAACACTTATCTGAATACCCATATATGTTATAGTTTGTTTAGCGGCAGCAAAAGAATATCTGTAATCTAGTTTCTTATCCCATCATAGAATCTCTGACTTTTGCATATTTATTTTATAGCCTGAGAAGGAGCCAAAATCCTGTAAAGCCATTAAAATAGGTGTAATATGAATCTTCAGATATTGGACGAATAGCAGCATGTTGTCTGCGTAAAGATCAAGATATTGGAGGGGGGGGGGGCATCCTGCAAAGTCAATACCGGGAAAAGTCTGACGCAGTTTAATTGCCAATGGTTCTAAGTCCAAATTTAAAGCGCAGGGGGGAGAGGGGGCATCCCTGCTTTGTACCCCTCTGTAGACAAACAGTGGGAGAAACTGTTGTTAACACAAATATTAGCTATTGGGGCAGCATAAAGTTTTTCAATAAATGACAAAAAGGGGCCGAGAAGTTAAATTTGAGCATAGTTTAGAAAATGTGTGCCCATTCTACTCAAAGACCTTCTCTGTGTCTAAAGCAGGGCTCGACAAACCTGGGAGCCACTGGCTCCTAGAATTTTACCCATGGCTCGTAACTCTTTGTGTTATTTTCTATATATCTATATACAAATATCACTGTTTGGCTCCTAAGTGTGCCTGGCTCTTAAATTTTCTTACTGGCTCCTAAATATTAAAGGGACAGTCTAGTCCAAAATAAACTTTCATGATTCAAATAGAGAATGTAATTTTAAACAACTTTTCAATTTACTTTTATCACAAATATTGCTTTGTTCTTTTGGTATTCTTAGTTGAAAGCTAAACCCAAGAGGTTCATATGCAAATGTCTTAGACCTTGAAGGCCGCCTCTAATCTGAATGCATTTTGACAGTTTTTCACCACTAGAGGGTGTTGGTTCATGTGTTTCATATAGATAACACTGTGCTCACGCACGTGGAGTTACCTAGGAGCCAGCACTGATTGGCTAAAAACCAAGTCTGTCAAAAGAACTGACATAAGGGGGCAGTTTGCAGAGGCTTAGATACAAGATAAACACGGGTAAAAAGTGTTTTGGTATAACTGTGTTGGTTTTGCAAAACTAGGGAATGGGTAATAAATGGATTATCTATCTTTTAAAACGATAAAAATTCTGCAGTAGACTGTCCCTTTAAACAGATTTGTCAACCCCTGGTCTAAAGACAGCAGGAAGGCCACAGTGTCTGTGCATTTATGCTACCTTGTCTCTTGTTCCAGAAATGTTGGACTACTTGTAGAACCCAGCGTACATTAAAGGGACAGTCAACACCTGAATTTTTGTTGTTTTAAAAAGATAGGTAATCCCTTTATTACCCATTCCCCAGTTTTGCATAATTAAATACAGTTATAATTATACACGTTTTACCTCTGTAATTATTTGGTATCTAAACCTCTGCAGACTGCCCCCTTATTTCAGCTGTTTTGACAGACTTGCATTTTAGCCAATCAGTGCTCACTCCAGGGTAACTTCACGTTCATGAGCTCAATGTTCTCTATATGAAGCACATTAAAGGGACAGTCAACACCAGAATTTGTATTGTTTAAAAAGAAAGATAATCCCTTTATTACCCATTCCCCAGTTTTGCATAACCAACACAGTTATAATAATACACGTTTTACCTCTGTAATTATCTTGTATCTAAGTTTCTGCTGACTGCCCTCTTATTTCTGTTCTTTTGACAGACATGCAGTTTAGCCACTCAGTGCTCACTCCTAGGTCACTTTACGTGCATGAGCTCAATGTTATCTATATGAAACATGTGAACTAATGCCCTCTAGTGGTCAAAATGTATTCAGATTAGAGGCAGTCTTCAAGGTCTAAGAAATTAGCATATGAACCTCCTAGTTTTAGCTTTCAACTAAGAATACCAAGAGAACAAAGCAAAATTGGTGATAAAAGTAAATTGGGAAGTTGTTTAAAATTGCATGCCCTATTTAAATCATGAAAGTTTTTTTGGACTTGACTGTCCCTTTAACTAATGCCCTCTAGTGGTCAAAATGCATTCAGATTAAAGGCAGTCTTCAAGGTCTAAGAAATTTGCATATGAACCTCCTAGGTTTAACTTTCAACTAAGAATACCAAGAGAACAAAGCAAAATTGGTAATAAAAATGAATTGGAAAGTTGTTTAAAATTACATGTTCTCTAGCCCGTCTTCAAACGCTACCGGAGCTCCACTAAGTGCATTACCACCGCACTTGTGTCATTTGTCACTAACGCTTGAATAGACTGCTTGCTTCTGTTCTCGACTCACTTGAAGCTGTCAACATTGATACCCTGACCAGCTACACTCAGAGACCGGAATAAAAATACCCTGGCGAACAATATCTTTTCTTTCCCTTCCTCCACGGAAGTTTCAAGAGGGGGGTAAAAACAATTCTCTCTGACGAGATCAACCTCAATCTGGGCTTACCTTGGCATCGGTGAACATTGATACACTTTGTTGCACTCACGGAGCATAGTGGCTCAGATCTGCTTCGCTTGCATTGCAGAGACACCGGAGGTATTGTCGGTTGGAAAAGGCGAACGGACACACCTGGTAACAGCTTCTACCTGGTTAGAAGATACCTATTTGGGACACTTATTGGATATCCCGGGTTCTCCTCTGTGGCGGACCTCCTTTCACCTGCTTGTCGAGCCGGGCTGCGTTCCTCCCCCCCCACCGATGCTGCGAGAGGGGGAGGTATCAGGATTGCTGTCCGCACACAGAGGCTTGAACACGCTGTACACCTGGCTCACTTCTTCCTGCCCGCTCCGTGAGGTGCCTCATTTGTTGGAGGACCTGGATTCCTCCTCCTGAAGCCTGTCACTTGAGCGTCTAACCTCGCTCCTTATCCCCCCCTCCCACCGATGTTGCGAGAGGGGGGCACTTGTAAGCTGTTTTCGCAGGAACCAAGGTAAGCCCAGCTAAGCCCCCATAGAGGTGCGAGAACTGTTACCATCCTTTATCCTATAGTGGGCAAAGAAAAAAAAAAAAAACCTTTCGCAAATATCCGCACAATTAGCCTCGGCTTTTGAATAGAAATAAGCCCATACTGCTATACAGCCACTTCTTCTCAATCTTCGCTAGAAGCAGACTGAAACAGAAGAAATTTGTACCTGCTCACAAGGCAATCAAACAGTCGTTAACATTTGCAACCAATTTGACTTTTTTTTTTTGTACCATTGAGACTATTGGTTTTCTTTTTTTTTGCACTTTTTATGGGACCTAAAAATACTCTAGTTGAGGATCTTCACCCATTACACACCACCCATAACAGGTGGTTCTACCCAGAACCTCTGACAGCTAGAGAGGGAACAGGGGAAAATATTTCAGGGTAGTTTAAATTGCCTGGCTAGGCTAATGAATTCCCTGAAACACTGAATAGTCATATGTAATGATTACAAAGGTTACCCTTGGAACTGCTCTTTATTAAGTAACAAATTGTTGCGCAAAATAACAAACTTGTTTTCTATCCTACTGTTATTATTCTGCTAAAGAAAGAAGAAGGGAAGGGGAAGTAAAGATCAGGGACAAGAAGGTGGGAAAATAGTAGACTTAGTAGGCTGAATTTGATAAAAATATTTACTAAATCCTAAGATTAAACTTCTGTTCCTGAAAGAGAAAAAATAAGTTATTCTTGATAATTTGACGTTTGATTTACAAATGTTTGCAAAAGGTTGTGTTTAATGTATGATATATCTGGGTAATTTCTTTATCTCAAAAATCTACATACTCTGCTCTTCTTCTTTAAATCTTATTGTCTCCACAACGTTAATCGAATCATAAAATTTAATAAGCTGAATAGGCTTTACTTTTGAAAAAGTATAGATATTGGATTTAACAGATAGTTAGTTTTGCCCTTTCTCTGTTTCTTTAATTTTTTTCGCTTTGGAAAACTCTTTCTCCATTCCTTAGCCGACTGCCACAGTTTATATATACACAATTCACTTTGGGTTTTTTTTTTTTTTTTTTCACATCACCTCGTGTTTCTTCTTTTCTTTTGTCCTATATATAATAAAATATATCTTACACTTAAAACAATATCTCACACTTTCACGAACACTATCCCTTCACTCCTATTTTTTTATTATAAGCACTGATCACCCTTCACGTGATATTTAGTCACATGGACAAATTTGTATCTACACAAGCTAAAAACTCACCTGCAACTATGGCAGCCCGTCAAAGGGAAAAGAGAAATAAAAACATTACCGAAACTGCAACAGACATACATAGTGCTAGTGCTAGCCCACCACATACAATTGAAACATTAGACATCCAAGCTTTAGTGTCCAACATATCTGACGCACTAACTCCAAAATTCGACTCCCTCAAACTAGAAATTAAACAGGACATTACCTCATTATCAAATGAATTTAAACAGTTCTCCGCTAGACTCTCAGAGGTGGAACAGAGAACCTCGGATCTGGAGGATTTAGCACTGACTCAGAATTCTAAAATGGAGGTCCTAAATACCACCCTATTAAAAGTTCAGAGCAAATTAGAGGACTTAGAAAACCGTGCCCGGAGAAATAACTTTAGAGTTATAGGAGTTCCAGAAGACAAACAATATGAGGATTTGTACAAATTGTTAACAGTTGCTATTCCTCAATTGTTAAAAATTCCACACTCCCAATCACAATTTATATTAGAGAGAGCACATCGAATAGGTCCACATATCACTGATAAAGAACGTATAAGAACTAAACCCAGACCTATTATAGCGAAAGCTTTAAACTTCCAGGACAAAATTACACTCTTACATTACTATCGTAAACATCAGCCTATATATTTAGGAGAAGCAAAAATCATGATCTTCCAAGATTTCTCTGCAGAAACAGCTGCTAAGAGAAGAGAATTAGCCCCAATATGCACAAGACTAATAAACCATAATATTAAGGCTACGATAACATACCCAGCTAGACTTAAGATCTCAGCAAATGATCAAACCTATTTCTTTGACTCAGCCAAAAATGCTGAGAAATTCTGTACTGAGACTTTTCCATCAGAAAATTTAGGATCATGACTGAACAAGTTAGGATGCTCTGAATAATTATCAGCTAACAATTTAAGATGCATAATTTAGGGTCTATCAAGCGTTGTGATAATATTTGGGTTGGGAACAAAATAGGTTCCAGGGATAAGTTTTCTTCCCCATATTTTTTTTGTTTGTTTGTTTGTTTTGTTTTGCTTTGTTTTGCTTTGTCTGATTTTATTAAAAAAAAAAAAAATGTTATCTGCTTTTAAAGTGACCTCTTGGAACATCGGGGGCATCACATCACCCATTAAACGTAAATCAATCATCTTACAGTTAAGAAAAATAAACTCCGACATTGCCTTTTTGCAGGAGACTCACTTAAAAATGGAAGAAGTTCTTAAACTTAAAACTTCTTGGGTTAATGAAGTGCTAGCCTCCCCGAGTATTCAAAGGAAAGGAGGAGTAGCAATTTTACTGGGGAAAAGGCTTAAATATCAGGTTCTTCACACATTTGTGGACTCAGAGGGAAGATTCTTATTGGCAAAAATTAAAATTTCTAACACAATATACACACTTTGTAATATTTATGCCCCCAATATCTTTAGCTTTTCTTTCTGGGACACTCTCCAAGCTAAGTTAATTACATATAGAGAAGGCTACCTAATTCTTGGAGGGGACCTGAACATGGCACCCCAACACCCCCTAGATAGATTAAGGCACAAAAGCGCTTCTCTTAGAACTAAAAGAGATAATCTAGAAACAAAAATGTACCTCAGACTATACCAGACTCTTGGAGTTAGAGACATCTGGAGAATTCAGAACCCGGACTCCAGGGAATTTTCTTGTATCTCTAAGGCACACAAGTCTTTATCAAGAATAGATGTAATCCTTCTAGATGAAAGGCTTTGTGCGTCAAGACTGTCCACTGGAATTCTTCCTATTTGCATCTCAGATCATGCCCCGATTTTTCTAGAGCTTCACACCAATAACGCTATTCCAAGATATTCCAGGTTCTATTTTCTAACATACTTAGCATCCGATCTTAAATTTAAAAATTGGCTTATTTCTAAATTCCAAGAATTTATTTATTTTAATCAGGATTATGTTAACCGCCCGATCATCTTCTGGGAGGCAGCCAAGGCAGTACTAAGGGGGGAGATTTTAGCCTACACCATTAATAGGACAAAAAAATTTAAACATAGGGAAAAAGAAATCTTAAAATCTATTTCTAATTCATACAACTCATATCTCTTATCAAGAAACTGGCTAAAATATATTCAAGCATTAAAGACAAGGGATGCCTTTCTCTTATACAAGACTACTCAGAGGGACTTGAAATTTCAAGCAAAATTATACCGTTATGGAAGTAAAACTGGAAAAATCTTGGCAAGATTAGTTAAAACTAATAAATCCCCCTCACTAATAGATTCTTTACAGTCAGAAGGGAAAACTATAACGTCCTCAGAAGAAATCATTCAGGTCTTTACAAAATATTATCAGGATCTATATTCTTTGAAACATTCAAATGTTTCTGAGCAAAGATCATTCTGGGAAAAGATTGACTATTGCACGTTATCTACCGATCTACTTGAACCTCTTAATAGCCCCATATCTGAAATAGAGATCTCTAAAGCAATTCAAGATCTGGCCTTAAACAAAGCTTCAGGCCCTGATGGCCTTCCTAACGAATTCTACAAGATATTATCAATGGTAATCTCACCATATCTTTCATCGGTCTATAATGATATATATATAAAGGGTATCACCCCTCCAGTTACTTTTGTAGCATCATACACTACCCTAATTCTTAAACCAAGAAAAGAGCCGGATAAAAAGGAATCCTATAGGCCCATAGCATTGCTCAATGTGGACTACAAAATAATGGCCTCAATCTTAGCCTCAAGGCTCCAGTTACTTCTTCCTAAGGTTATCCATAAGGATCAAGCAGGATTTTTACTTAATCGAAATTCCTCAGCAAAGATAAGGGAACTCTTTTTGACCATAGATTATTTTTCGGGAGAGGGGAGGGGGGTAGAGGGGACACCCTGGATGCTGCAATTATTTCAATTGATGCTGAAAAAGCTTTTGACTCAGTTCATTTTGATCACCTTACTCATTCTCTTCAGCAATTTGGTTTTACTGGTAATTTTCTCAGTTATGTCAACAATCTTCATAAATCCGCCTCCACTAGGATGATAGTTAATGGCACACTCTCTTCTGATATCTATCTCAAGAGAGGAACTTGTCAGGGGTGCCCCCTTTCCCCCCTTCTCTTCAACATTTCTATCGAACCTTTGGCCATGTATGTTAGACAATATCTTGACGGTATCAAGATTGGTAAGAAAGAGATGAAAATCGCACTCTACGCTGATGACATTTTAATTTACATCTCCGATACTCGTACTAATATCCCGAAATTAATATCAATTATTAAACAATTTGGTTCCTTTTCAGGTTATAAAGTAAACACATCGAAATCTGAGCTTATATGGATCAAGCAACCAAAGGACCCCCCCACGGATATGCCATTTAAAATAGTGGCTGATTCCTTCACTTATCTTGGCATTATAATATCTTCCAACCCCGAAGAGTGGTATAAACTCAATATACCTCCAGTCTTGAATAAAATTAAGGAGGACTTAAAAAAGTGGCAAAGTATTCCCCTCTCCCTTTCGGGTCGAATTGCTCTTTATAAAATGGTATGTCTTCCCAAACTACTCTACGTGTTACAAAATACCCCTGTGATTCTTAAGGGAAAAGACATCCTTCATCATAACATGGTGTTGAGGAAATTTATTTGGCAAAACAAGAAACCTAGAATCTCTCTACTTAAACTCTCTCTTCCTAGAAAATATGCAGGATTGGCTCTGCCAGACATTAAATTATATAATTATGCTTTTATGGCTCGTTTGATTATGGACTGGATATTTGAGAAGGATTATGTCACGAATAATGAGCTTGAAAAAAGCATAGTAAATCCCTTTGCTCCTTCAGCAATTATCCACTGCACTGCCACCTCTCTCCCCAGTGAGCTAAAAAAATTGAAGACCATAGCTACTCCATTGCAGGCCTGGTGGAAAGTTTGTAAACTCCTTAAAATAAAGTATCCAAGTTTATTCCCTTAACCGGTAACCCTCTCTTTCAAGCAGGAATTCAATCATCCTTATTCCAAAAATGGAAAGCCTTGGGGTTAAATAACATCTCTCAATTATTAGACTTGGAGAGAAAATGTATAAAGACCTTTGGTTCGTTAAGAGAGGAGTTTAATCTTTCCCATAAGGAATTTTTTGCATACCTACAAGCAAGGCATTTTGCTATGAGCCTTGTTGACAAATTCGGTTGGAGTTGGACAATGGGACCCATGGAGAAATGGCTAACACTAGCTAAAAATGGCCTTACGTCAATCTCCCCCATTTATCTAGATTTAAGCTCCTTAAAAGGAGATCTTAATCTGGAAAACATCTCTACCAAATGGGGAGCAATCTTGCAACAAAATCTGGAGGACAGTAAAATAATTGAACTCTCAATTGTTGAGGTTTCACGAACCACCCTCTCTTCCTCTTGGAGAGAATCTCATCTAAAACTCATATCTAGGACCTTTTTCACTCCTGAGAAAGGCTCTAGATGTAGAAATCTGGATTTTAATTCTTGCCCCAGATGTTCGCTTCCTGCGGCTAATCTCATACATATGATCTGGGAATGCCCAATTATCCATCAATTTTGGATGAAATTACAATTTTGGCTTAGAACAATGGGGATCTCCCCTCTGACTCTGCTACCACTAGACATTGTATTTCTTCGAAAACAACCAGAAGGCCAATCTGCAAATACTAAAATCATTAATTTAGTCATATTAGCTGCACGATACCTGATTTTTAAAAAATGGAAATGTAGGGCAACCCCCAGTATCCAAGAGGTCAAAAGCTGTCTCAATAAACAATGTATTCTGGAACAGATTGATACTAATTTAAATGATGAAAATGATGTTATTAAATTCTTTGGAAAGTGGTCAATCTTTATCCGGAACTTATCACCATCTGAAATTGAATACATAATATACCCATTTAGAAATACAGAACTGGTACTACTTGGCTTATGGCAATAACTTATTGCAGATATCTGGAGCTCTTCAACTCCTCCCCTTTTTTTTTTTTTTTCCCTCTCTCTTTTTGGTTTGTTTGTTTGTTTATTCCCCCGGTTGTTTTGCTTTTCTAACCATCTGGGGGATAATTTAGTGATTTAATGAAAGAAGATGATGGGGGGAAATGGGGGGGAAAAGGGAAAAAAAAGGGGGAAAAGAAAAATCCAACAATATGTGTACATAGAATATAAATAGTAGATCACATAGACGTATAAATGGAAAATTCCTTTATTGTTTCTTGTTGTTTTATGTTCCTTTCTTTGAATGTTTGAAGTATCAAAAAATAAGGAAGGTATAACAAGGATTGTTATAGTAAATTACCACACGATGTTTGCTACTCTGAATATTTATATGAAACTGCAATATGTAAAATTGTTTTGAGACACCTTTGTTGGACATAAATAAAAAAAAAAAATAAAAAAAAAAATTACATGTTCTATTTTTAAATCATGAAATGTTTTTTTTTTTTTTGGTTAAAACAAATTGTAACCGCTCTGCTAGGAGTTTGGTTAGGATTTTGTAGTCCGAGTTTAGTAGGGAAATTGGTCTGTGTGATTCAGGGAGAAGATGATCTTTCCCTGGTTTGGGAATTAGAGTAAGGTAGGCCGCAGAGAAGGTGGTTGTTGGGACCCCCTCTCCATGATGCCATGTATCTTAACAAAATATCCAGGTCCTCTGGCAGAAACACAGCCCCAAAACATTAAAGAGCCACCACTTTATTTAACCGTGGGCATGAGGTACTACCTCTCTGTATGCGACTATGCGCCAAACCCACCTCTGGTGTTTATTGCCAAAAAGCTCTATTTTGGTTTCATCTGACCATAGAACCCGATCCCATTTAAAGTGCCAGTAGTGTCTGGCAAACTGAAGACGCTTGAGTTTGTTTTTGGATGAGAGTAGCAGCTTTTTTCTTGAAACCCTTCCAAACAACCTGTGGTGATGTAGATGATGTCAGATTGTACCCCTAGACACAACTAACTTCTGCAATTCTCCAGCTGTGACCCTTGGAGATATTTTGGCCACTCCAATCATCCTCTTCACAGTGCGTTTAGATGACACATACACACATCCTCTTCACTGTGCGTTTAGATGACATATACACACATCCTCTTCACAGTGCGTTTAGATGACATATACACACATCCTCTTCACAGTGCGTTTAGATGACATATACACACATCCTCTTCACAGTGCGTTTAGATGACATATACACACATCCTCTTCACTGTGCGTTTAGATGACATATACACACATCCTCTTCACTGTGCGTTTAGATGACATATACACACATCCTCTTCACTGTGCGTTTAGATGACATATACACACATCCTCTTCACAGTGCGTTTAGATGACATATACACACATCCTCTTCACTGTGCGTTTAGATGACATATACACACATCCTCTTCACTGTGCGTTTAGATGACATATACACACATCCTCTTCACTGTGCGTTTAGATGACATATACACACATCCTCTTCACTGTGCGTTTAGATGACATATACACACATCCTCTTCACTGTGCGTTTAGATGACATATACACACATCCTCTTCACTGTGCGTTTAGATGACATATACACACATCCTCTTCACTGTGCGTTTAGATGACATATACACACATCCTCTTCACAGTGCGTTTAGATGACATATACACACATCCTCTTCACAGTGCGTTTAGATGACATATACACACATCCTCTTCACTGTGCGTTTAGATGACATATACACACATCCTCTTCACTGTGCGTTTAGATGACATATACACACATCCTCTTCACAGTGCGTTTAGATGACATATACACACATCCTCTTCACAGTGCGTTTAGATGACATATACACACATCCTCTTCACAGTGCGTTTAGATGACATATACACACATCCTCTTCACAGTGCGTTTAGATGACATATACACACATCCTCTTCACTGTGCGTTTAGATGACATATACACACATCCTCTTCACTGTGCGTTTAGATGACATATACACACATCCTCTTCACTGTGCGTTTAGATGACATATACACACATCCTCTTCACTGTGCGTTTAGATGACATATACACACATCCTCTTCACAGTGCGTTTAGATGACATATACACACATCCTCTTCACAGTGCGTTTAGATGACATATACACACATCCTCTTCACAGTGCGTTTAGATGACATATACACACATCCTCTTCACAGTGCGTTTAGATGACATATACACACATCCTCTTCACAGTGCGTTTAGATGACATATACACGCATCCTCTTCACTGTGCGTTTAGATGACATATACACGCATCCTCTTCACTGTGCGTTTAGATGATATATAAACACATCCTCTTCACTGTGCGTTTAGATGACATATACACACATCCTCTTCACTGTGCGTTTAGATGACATATACACACATCCTCTTCACTGTGCGTTTAGATGACATATACACACATCCTCTTCACTGTGCGTTTAGATGACATATACACACATCCTCTTCTCTGTGCGTTTAGATGACATATACACACATCCTCTTCACTGTGCGTTTAGATGACATATACACACATCCTCTTCACTGTGCGTTTAGATGACATATACACACATCCTCTTCACTGTGCGTTTAGATGACATATACACACATCCTCTTCACTGTGCGTTTAGATGACATATACACACATCCTCTTCACTGTGCGTTTAGATGACATATACACACATCCTCTTCACTGTGCGTTTAGATGACATATACACACATCCTCTTCACTGTGCGTTTAGATGACATATACACACATCCTCTTCACTGTGCGTTTAGATGACATATACACACATCCTCTTCACTGTGCGTTTAGATGACATATACACACATCCTCTTCACTGTGCGTTTAGATGACATATACACACATCCTCTTCACTGTGCGTTTAGATGACATATACACACATCCTCTTCACTGTGCGTTTAGATGACATATACACACATCCTCTTCACTGTGCGTTAGATGACATATACACACATCCTCTTCACTGTGCGTTTAGATGACATATACACACATCCTCTTCACTGTGCGTTTAGATGACATATACACACATCCTCTTCACTGTGCGTTTAGATGACATATACACACATCCTCTTCACTGTGCGTTTAGATGACATATACACACATCCTCTTCACTGTGCGTTTAGATGACATATACACACATCCTCTTCACTGTGCGTTTAGATGACATATACACACATCCTCTTCACTGTGCGTTTAGATGACATATACACACATCCTCTTCACTGTGCGTTTAGATGACATATACACACATCCTCTTCACTGTGCGTTTAGATGACATATACACACATCCTCTTCACTGTGCGTTTAGATGACATATACACACATCCTCTTCACTGTGCGTTTAGATGACATATACACACATCCTCTTCACTGTGCGTTTAGATGACATATACACACATCCTCTTCACTGTGCGTTTAGATGACATATACACACATCCTCTTCACTGTGCGTTTAGATGACATATACACACATCCTCTTCACTGTGCGTTTAGATGACATATACACACATCCTCTTCACTGTGCGTTTAGATGACATATACACACATCCTCTTCACTGTGCGTTTAGATGACATATACACACATCCTCTTCACTGTGCGTTTAGATGACATATACACACATCCTCTTCACTGTGCGTTTAGATGACATATACACACACATCCTCTTCACTGTGCGTTTAGATGACATATACACACACATCCTCTTCACTGTGCGTTTAGATGACATATACACACACATCCTCTTCACTGTGCGTTTAGATGACATATACACACACATCCTCTTCACTGTGCGTTTAGATGACATATACACACATCCTCTTCACTGTGCGTTTAGATGACATATACACACATCCTCTTCACTGTGCGTTTAGATGACATATACACACATCCTCTTCACTGTGCGTTTAGATGACATATACACACATCCTCTTCACTGTGCGTTTAGATGACATATACACACATCCTCTTCACTGTGCGTTTAGATGACATATACACACATCCTCTTCACTGTGCGTTTAGATGACATATACACACATCCTCTTCACTGTGCGTTTAGATGACATATACACACATCCTCTTCACTGTGCGTTTAGATGACATATACACACATCCTCTTCACTGTGCGTTTAGATGACATATACACACATCCTCTTCACTGTGCGTTTAGTTGACATATACACACATCCTCTTCACTGTGCGTTTAGATGACATATACACACATCCTCTTCACTGTGCGTTTAGATGACATATACACACATCCTCTTCACTGTGCGTTTAGATGACATATACACACATCCTCTTCTCAGTGCGTTTAGATGACATATACACACATCCTCTTCACTGTGCGTTTAGATGACATATACACACATCCTCTTCACTGTGCGTTTAGATGACATATACACACATCCTCTTCACTGTGCGTTTAGATGACATATACACACATCCTCTTCACTGTGCGTTTAGATGACATATACACACATCCTCTTCACTGTGCGTTTAGATGACATATACACACATCCTCTTCACTGTGCGTTTAGATGACATATACACACATCCTCTTCACTGTGCGTTTAGATGACATATACACACATCCTCTTCTCAGTGCGTTTAGATGACATATACACACATCCTCTTCACTGTGCGTTTAGATGACATATACACACATCCTCTTCACTGTGCGTTTAGATGACATATACACACATCCTCTTCACTGTGCGTTTAGATGACATATACACACATCCTCTTCACTGTGCGTTTAGATGACATATACACACATCCTCTTCACTGTGCGTTTAGATGACATATACACACATCCTCTTCACTGTGCGTTTAGATGACATATACACACATCCTCTTCACTGTGCGTTTAGATGACATATACACACATCCTCTTCACTGTGCGTTTAGATGACATATACACACATCCTCTTCACTGTGCGTTTAGATGACATATACACACATCCTCTTCACTGTGCGTTTAGATGACATATACACACATCCTCTTCACTGTGCGTTTAGATGACATATACACACATCCTCTTCACTGTGCGTTTAGATGACATATACACACATCCTCTTCACTGTGCGTTTAGATGACATATACACACATCCTCTTCACTGTGCGTTTAGATGACATATACACACATCCTCTTCACTGTGCGTTTAGATGACATATACACACATCCTCTTCACTGTGCGTTTAGATGACATATACACACATCCTCTTCACTGTGCGTTTAGATGACATATACACACATCCTCTTCACTGTGCGTTTAGATGACATATACACACATCCTCTTCACTGTGCGTTTAGATGACATATACACACATCCTCTTCACTGTGCGTTTAGATGACATATACACACATCCTCTTCACTGTGCGTTTAGATGACATATACACACATCCTCTTCACAGTGCGTTTAGATGACATATACACACATCCTCTTCACTGTGCGTTTAGATGACATATACACACATCCTCTTCACTGTGCGTTTAGATGACATATACACACATCCTCTTCACTGTGCGTTTAGATGACATATACACACATCCTCTTCACTGTGCGTTTAGATGACATATACACACATCCTCTTCACTGTGCGTTTAGATGACATATACACACATCCTCTTCACTGTGCGTTTAGATGACATATACACACATCCTCTTCACTGTGCGTTTAGATGACATATACACACATCCTCTTCACTGTGCGTTTAGATGACATATACACACATCCTCTTCACTGTGCGTTTAGATGACATATACACACATCCTCTTCACTGTGCGTTTAGATGACATATACACACATCCTCTTCACAGTGCGTTTAGATGACATATACACACATCCTCTTCACAGTGCGTTTAGATGACATATACACACATCCTCTTCACAGTGCGTTTAGATGACATATACACACATCCTCTTCACTGTGCGTTTAGATGACATATAAACACATCCTCTTCACTGTGCATTTAGATGACATATACACACATCCTCTTCACTGTGCGTTTTAGATGACATATACACACATCCTCTTCACTGTGCGTTTAGATGACATATACACACATCCTCTTCACTGTGCTTTTAGATGACATATACACACATCCTCTTCACAGTGCGTTTAGATGACATATACACACATCCTCTTCACAGTGCGTTTAGATGACATATACACACATCCTCTTCACTGTGCGTTTAGATGACATATACACACATCCTCTTCACTGTGCGTTTAGATGACATATACACACATCCTCTTCACAGTGCGTTTAGATGACATATACACACATCCTCTTCACTGTGCGTTTAGATGACATATACACACATCCTCTTCACAGTGCGTTTAGATGACATATACACACATCCTCTTCCAGGTTTATTCATAACATTTTCTGTTGACTGGAACTTCTTAATTATTGCCCTGATGATAGAAATGGGCATTTGCAATGCTTTTTCTATCTTCTTATAGCAACTTCCCATTTTATGAAGCTCAACAACGTTTTGCCGCACATCACGGCTATATCCCTTCGTCTTACCCATTGTGATGAATGATTAAGGGAATTTGGCCTATGTGTTACCTCATATTTATGCAGAAAAAAACAGTCAGTCCAGCACAACAGGCCACTGCACACCAACCTAGGTCACCACAAAGACCCAACGATATCCAAAAGATTCCAAAGCAGGAAGGCAGCAAAAGAGTGCTATTCAATTATTTATTGAGTATAACACGGCAACGTTTAGGGAGTACACCTCCCTTAATCATGCAATATAAAATACTGATACAATTTGTCCTTATATACCCAACCACCACAAGAGGGCAGTAATGGGTATTCACAAAGTTAAAAGGACACTGAACCAAAAATGTTTTTTTTGTGATTCAGATAGAGCATGCAATTTAATCAACTTTCTAATTTACTCATATTATCAATTTTTCTTCATTCTCTTGCTATCTTTATATAAAAAAGAAGGCATCTAAGCTTTTTTCTTGGTTCAGAACTCTGGACAGCAGTTTTTGATTGGTGGATGAATTTATCCACCAATCAGCAAGGACAACCTAGGTTGTTCACCAAAAATGGGCCGGCATCTAAACTTACATTCTTGCATTTCAAATAAAGATTCCAAGAGACTGAAGAACATTTGATAATAGGAGTAAATTAGAAAGTTGCTTAAAATTGCATGCTCTATCTGAATCACAAAAGAAAAAATTTGGGTACAGTGTCCCTTTAACGGACGAGTCAACACAGTAGATTTGCATAATTAACATGCAAGATAACAAGACAATGCAATAGCACTTAGTCTAGTGTTTTTTCTGACAATTTTAAAAGTTATGTCTTTCCACTCCCCCTGTACCATGTGACAGCCATCAACCAATCACAAATGTTTACACGTACCATGTGACAGCCATCAGCCATTCACAAATGCATACCCACTTATTCTCGCACATGCTCAGTAGGAGCTGGTGACTCAAAAAGTTTAAAGATAAAAAGACTGTGTACATTTAGTTAACGGAAGTAAATTAGAAAGTTGTTTAAAATGGCATGCTCTATCTGAATAATGAAAGTTTAATTTTGATTGAGTGTCCCTTTAACTGTTTCACACTAAACTTGATCAAAATACTTCAATAGGACACTAAACAGTACTGCGTCATCTTAAAGGGACACTGAACCCAAATTTTTTTCTTTCGTGATTCAGATAGAGCATGACATTTTAAGCAACTTTCCAATTTACTCCTATTATCAAATTTTCTTCATTCTCTTGGTATCTTTATTTGAAATGCAAGAATGTAAGTTTAGATGCCGGCCCATTTTTGGTGAACAACCTGGGTTGTTCTTGCTGATTGGTGGATACGTTCATCCACCAATAAAAAAGTGCTGTCCAGAGTTCTGAACCAAAAAAGAGCTTAGATGCGTTCTTTTTCAAATAAAGATAGCAAGAGAACGAAGAAAAATTGCTAATAGGAGTAAATTAGAAAGTTGCTTAAAATTACATGCTCTATCTGAATCACAAAAGAAAAAAATTGGTTCAGTGTCCTTTTAACTAGAAACAGAAGCATATGTACATATGTTTAAATGTTTAAATTTCAATTTAAGTTACAATAAACCTTATATACTTTTAAAGTTAGACAAACTTTTTAGAAAGAGACTTTGTTACAAAATGTAAATACAATTTGGACCAAATATTAAATAGTCAGAATGTAGCAAAGAGAAATACAAATGTGTACAAGAACTATTGCATTTTTTCTTTTGCAAGATGTACCGAGTCCACGGATTCATCCTAACTTGTGGGATATTGTCCTTCCTGACAGGAAGTAGCAAAGAAAGCACCACAGCAGAGCTGTCTATATAACTCCCCCTTTAACTCCACCCCCCCAGTCATTCTCTTTGCTTGCTCTAAGCAGGAAGGGTAAAGAGAAGAGGTGTTAAACTGTTAGTTTTATTTTATCTTCAATCAAGTGTTTGTTATTTTTAAATGGTACCGGTGTTGTACTATTTACTCTCAGGCAGGACATAGATGAAGATTTCTGCCTGGAGGATGATGATCTTAGCATTTGTAACTAAGGTCCACTGCTGTTCCCACAGAAGCTGAGGAGTACAGGAAAACTTCAGTGTGAGGAACGGTTTCTTGCTATACAGCAATGAGGTATGTTCAGTCATATTTTCTGCAGAGACTGTGTTAACTCTGAAAGGCTGACAGTGTCCCCATTAGGGGAAGGGTAAGCAGTAATCCTAGTGTTATCAGAGGTTTTTACTAGATTGCATAAAGGGTTAATTTTTTGTGGGCACTCAGTTTATGTGAATTTGGGACAAACGTTTTTGTGTCTGGGAGTAATGTTTTCTGTTTTATGGGACGTTTGCTTGAGGGTTCTTTGGGGTTGTTTATAACCCACATGGCTTTCAGGCAGGGTTTGTTAGTTTTGTGTAGGCCGCAGCAACATCGAGTGAGGTGGGCGGGGCCTACATTTGCAAGCAGCAAGCAACTTCTCCTGGGGTCCTGATAGTCTTCTGAGGGGTTTTAACCGGTTTTAGACCATTATCAATCAGGTTTTTTCATTTGGGGGTCTATTGCTTTTTTACTTCTGGTGCAATCCTCCTAAAGCTTAGTGGGTACACTGTTAAAATTTCGGAATTTTTGAAGCAATTTTAACCTGTTTTGCAGTTTGTGTATGCCTTTTTTTCTCTTAAAAGGTACAGTACCGTTTTTGCAAATTGTGTTTTTTTCCATTAAATAAAGTGTTTTCTAAGCTTGCTTGCTTCATTACTAGCCTGTTAAACATGTCTGACACTGAGGAAACTCATTGTTCAATTTGTTTAGAAGCCATTGTGGAACCCCCTCTTAGAATGTGTCCCAATTGTACTGATATGTCTATAAATTGCAAACAGCATATTTTGACTTATAAGAACTTGGCATTAAATGATTCTCAGACAGAAGTAAATCAGGTTTTGCCATCTAGTTCTCCCCAAGTGTCTCAACCAGTTACGCCCGCACATGCGACGCCAAGTACTTCTATTGCGTCTAATTCTTTCACCTTGCAAGATATGGCTTCAGTTATGAATACTACCCTCACAGAGGTTTTATCTAAACTGCCAGGGTTGCAAGGGAAGCGCAGTAGCTCTGGGTTAAGAACAAATGCTGAGCCTTCTGACGCTTTAGTAGCCGTATCCGATATTCCCTCACAATGTTCAGAGGTAGGGATGAGGGATTTGCTGTCTGAGGGAGAGATTTCTGATTCAGGAAAGATGTTCCCTCGGACAGATTCAGATATGACGGCATTTAAATTTAAGCTAGAGCACCTCCGTTTATTGCTTAGGGAGGTTTTAGCTACTCTGGATGATTGTGACCCTATTGTCGTTCCAGAGAAATTGCGTAAAATGGACAAATATTTAGAGGTTCCTGTTTACACTGATGTTTTTCCGGTCCCTAAGAGGATTTCAGACACTGTTACTAAGGAGTGGGATAGACCAGGTATTCCGTTTGCTCCCCCTCCTGTTTTTAAGGAAATGTTCCCCATTTCTGACACCATAAAGGACTCATGGCAGACGGTCCCTAAGGTGGAGGGAGCTATTTCTACTCTGGCTAAGCGTACAACTATACCTATTGAAGACAGTTGTGCTTTCATTAATCCTATGGATAAAAAGTTAGAGGGTCTCCTAAAGAAAATTTTTGTTCATCTCTGCCACCATGGACTCTGCCACTGAGACGGGACCTTTTGATTCAAGGTCCATTAAAGCATCCAAATCTACTTTCTCTGCAACTGACTGCTTGGAGATTGAACGCTTGATTTTATCAAAGCGGGGTTTCTCTGAGTCGGTCATAGATACCTTGATTCAGGCTTGAAAGCCTGTCACCAGGAAGATCTATCATAAGATATGGCGTAAATATCTTTTTTGGTGTGCATCCAAAGGCTACTCATGGAGTAAGATCAGGATTCCTAGGATTTTGTCTTTTCTCCAAGAAGTATTGGAGAAAGGATTGTCCGCTAGTTCCTTAAAGGGACAGATATCTGCTTTGTCTATTCTGTTGCACAAGCGTCTGGCAGATGTCCCAGACGTTCTGGCTTTTTGTCAGGCTTTAGTTAGAATTAAGCCTGTGTTTAAACCTGTTACTCCGCCATGGAGTCTCAATTTAGTTCTTCAAGTTCTTCAGGGGTTTGAACCCATGCATTCCATAGATATTAAGCTTCTATTATATTTCTAGTTGCTATCTCTTCAGCTCGAAGAGTTTCTGAACTATCTGCATTACAATGTGACTCGCCTTATCTTGTTTTCCATGCTGATAAGGTGGTTTCTCTTGCAAGGTGTATCCAGTCCACGGATTCATCCTTATTTGTGGGATATTCTCATTCCCTACAGGAAGTGGCAAAGAGAGCACACAGCAAAGCTGTCCATATAGCTCCCCCTCTGGCTCCGCCCCCCAGTCATTCTCTTTGCCGCTCTAACAAGTAGCATCTCCACGGGAGGGTAAAGTGAATGTGGTGTTAGATTTGTAGTTTTTATATCTTCAATCAAAAGTTTGTTATTTTTAAATAGTACCGGTTTGTGCTATTTACTCTTTATCAGAAATGTGATGAAGAATTCTGCTGAGAGGAAAATGATTTTAGCATGTTGTAACTAAAATCCATTGCTGTTCCCACACAGGACTGAGGAGTACCAGAAAACTTCAGTTGGGGGGAACAGTTTGCAGGCTTAACTGCTTTGAGGTATGTTTCAGTCATCTTTTTTTCTAGTCAAGACAAAATAATGCTAGAAGACTGACAAGATTCCCCATGTGGGAAGGGTAAGCCATGTTCTGAAACTTAGTATAGAACTAGAGGCTTATTTAAGTGGGCTCAACAGACTGGTTATCACTTTAGCAGGGCAATCGATTATTTTGTTTAGAAAAATACTCTTTATTGACACTTTTAAGCACTTTTGATGTGTTTTTTGGGGTTTTATTCCACATGGCATTATTTTTAGTCACCTAAATTGGGTTCTGAAGGTACAGAAAAAATTAGATGTGATGAAACAACACACCTGAAGTAGCGCTGATCTCTATTATAAAACTCAAAAGCTGAAAATGAAATATATCAAAAATTCATATTGCTAGTTAATACAAAGATCAAATGAATAAATATTAACACAAATTAATAAACAATTTCAATTAATAAAATCATAAAGGATATTCAAGTCCGTATATGAGGCTGATATATAAGCACAAAAGAGTCCAGCTGCTCCTCTAAAACAGGTGAATCCACAGACCTTGATTGAAAGCAAATGATCTAAAATGACTCTTGAGAAAGTCCCTACGTCACTGGGACGAAATGCGTAGAGCCCCGCCCCCTACACGCCAGTTGCTTGATCCAGTGAGGCCGTCCTCAGTTCTTAGCCTGCAGCACAGAACTTTTGGATTTGGGAGCCTAGGATCATTTATGTTTGCTGGATAAGACATTATATCGTTACCCTTGTTACTACATAAACGGACTTTGCACCTGTTGCCAGCCTGGTTTCTGGCATCTTTTGGGAACGTATCCGGCTGTCACTCTGCTTCCTCCTTGAAGTGAATGTGGATATACGTCTGTCCTTTCCTGGAACTCCTTTTGGACACACTCGAAGAGGGGATAAGTTGCTAAGTGTTAATTACACACTACATGCTTTTTTAAACTTTGCACTTTGTGAGTTGCCATTTGTCTTTGTGAATGTGATTAAATTTTTTTATACCCTACATTTGAGTCTGCGCTCCTCTCCTCTATTTTTTAGATCATTTGGGTTCTGAAGGCCCCACAGCTCCGGAGTGGGAGGGGCCTAATTTCGCGCCTCAGTTGCGCAGTTTATTCTGACAAGATTTCCTTGCATGCTGCTTCACATGGGTCCAGAGACTGCTTGAGGACTTCAGGAGGCTTGATTTTCTCAAATTCAATCCTTAAGGGAAGGTAGGGCCACAGCAGGCTGCTGTGGCAAGGTGCTATAGTTTATTAACCGGTTGTTTGCTTTATGCGGCTCCGGTTTGGGCATTAAAGGGTTAATCAGGCTGAAACTTGCTGTGCAATCATATCGAAGCATTAGCCACATACTGTAAAAATTTCAAGAGATTTGGTTCATTTTTCACCGTTTTGTAAAATTGTGTGCGCTTTTATTATCTTAAAGGCACGGTACCATTTATTGCAAATTGTATTTTTTATTACATAAAGTGTTTTTCCAAGCCTGCTTGTGTATAATACCAATCTGTTAAACATGTCTGACACTAAGGAAAAGCCTTGTTCTATGTGTTCAGAAGCCATGGTGGAACCCCCACTCAAAATGTGTCCCAAGTGCACTAATGTGTCTATACACTTTAAAGATCATATTGTGTCACTTAAAAATATAGCCCTATATGATTCTTTGACTGAAGGTAATGAGGATAGTCCGCCGTCCTCTCCCCATCACCAGTTACGCCCGCTGTCATCACCAGTTACGCCCGCTCAAGCGATACCTAGTACCTCTAGTGCATTAGCACCTATTACATTGCAACAACTGGCGGCAGTCATGGATAATTCCCTTGCGGCCTTTCTATCCAAACTGCCAGTTTTCCCTAAAAAGCGCGATAGCTCTGTTTTAAGAACAGATGAGGAGCAGTCGGAAGCTTTGGGAGGCTTATCTGATGTACCCTCACAACACTCTGAAGTAGGGGCAAGGGATGTTATGTCTGAGGGAGAAATTTCTGATTCAGGAAAAGTTTCTCAGCGGGTAGAATCAGATTCACTAGCATTTAAATTTAAATTGGAACACCTCTGCGTACTGCTTAGGGAGGTCTTATCAACTCTGGATGATTGTGACCCTATGGTGGTCCCAGAGAAATTGTGTAAAATGGACAAATATCTAGTAGTCCCTGTATACACTGATGCGTTTCCGATCCCTAAGAGGGTGGCGGATATTGTTGCTAGGGAGTGGGAAAGACCAGGTGTACCTTTTGTTCCCCCACCTATCTTTAAGAAAATGTTCCCCATAATTGATCCCAGGCGGGACGCGTGGCAGACGGTCCCTAAGGTAGAGGGGGCAGTTTCAACACTAGCCAAGCGCACAACCATACCAATTGAAGACAGTTGTGCTTTCAAAGATCCTATGGAAAAAAATTAGGTTTACTAAAGAAAATATTTGTTCAACAAGGTTTCCTTCTCCAACCTATTGCCTGCATTATTCCTGTAACTACTGCAGTGGCTTTCTGGTTTGAGGCGCTGGAGGATTCGCTCCAGACGGAGACCTTATATGACGAAATTATGGATAGAATTAAGGCTCTAAAGCTGGCTAATTCTTTTATCACAGATGCCGCTTTGCAATTAGCTAAGTTAGCGGCGAAAAATTCTGATTTTGCCATCATGGCGCGCAGAGCGATTTGGCTTAAATCATGGTCGGCCGACGTGTCGTCTAAAACAAAATTACTGAATATTCCTTTCAAGGGAAAGACCCTTTTCGGGCCCGAGTTGAAAGAGATTATTTCGGATATCACTGGGGGAAAGGGCCATGCCCTCCCGCAAGATAGGCCTTTTAAGGCTAAAAACAAGGCTAATTTTCTTTCCTTTCGCAACTTCAGGAGCGGTCCTGCTTCAGCCTCTGCTACCGCAAAGCAAGAGGGTAACACTTCACAGCCCAAGGCAACCTGGAAGCCTTTGCAGGGCTGGAACAAGGGTAAACAGGCCAAGAAGCCTGCAGCTGCTACTAAGACAGCATGAAGGGGTAGCCCCCGATCCGGGACCGGATCTGGTAGGGGGCAGACTCTCTCTCTTTGCTCAGGCTTGGGCAAGAGATGTTCCCGATCCCTGGGCATTAGAGATAGTTGCTCAGGGATATCTTCTAGAATTCAAGGACTCTCCTCCAAGGGGAAGGTTCCACATTTCTCGTCTGTCTACAGACCAGACAAAGAAAGAGGCGTTCTTACGCTGTGTAGAAGATCTACTCAAGATGGGAGTGATATATCCAGTTCCAATTACAGAACAAGGACTGGGTTTTTACTCAAACCTGTTTGTGGTTCCCAAAAAGGAAGGAACTTTCAGACCAATCCTGGATCTAAAAATTCTAAACAAATTCCTCAGAGTTCCATCTTTCAAGATGGAAACCATTCGGACAATCTTACCGATGATCCAGGAAGGTCAATATATGACTACCGTGGATCTAAAGGATGCGTACCTTCATATTCCTATCCACAAAGATCATCAGTTCCTAAGGTTCGCTTTTCTGGACAAACATTACCAGTTCGTGGCCCTTCCCTTCGGGTTGGCCACCGCTCCCAGAATTTTCACAAAGGTGCTAGGGTCCCTTCTAGCGGTACTGAGACCGCGGGGCATTGCAGTAGCACCTTATCTGGACGACATCTTAATACAGGCGTCGTCTTTTCCCAGAGCCAAGGCTCATACGGATATTGTTCTGGCCTTTCTAAGGTCTCACGGGTGGAAGGTGAACACCGAAAAAAGTTCTCTGTCCCCGCTCACAAGGGTTCCTTTCCTGGGAACATTAATAGACTCGGTAGAAATGAATATATTTCTGACGGAGGTCAGAAGGTTAAAGCTTCTAAGTACTTGCTGAGTTCTTCATTCCATTCCTCGGCCATCTGTAGCTCAGTTCATGGAGGTAATCGGATTAATGGTAGCAGCAATGTACGTAGTCCCTTTTGCTCGGATTCATCTCAGGCCACTGCAATTGTGCATGCTCAAACAGTGGAATGAAAATTATGCAGATTTGTCTCCTCAAATCCAACTGGACCAGAAAACCAGAGATTCTCTTCTCTGGTGGTTGTCTCAGGATCACCTGTCGCAGGGAATGTGCTTCCGCAGACCGGAGTGGATCATTGTAACGACCGACGCTAGTCTGTTAGGCTGGGGCGCGGTCTGGGGCTCCCTGAAAGCTCAGGGCCTATGGTCTCGGGAAGATTCTCTTCTCCCGATAAACATTTTGGAACTGAGAGCGATATTCAACATGCTCCAGGCATGGCCTCAGCTAGCGGCGGCCAAGTTCATCAGATTTCAGTCGGACAACATCACGACTGTAGCATACATAAATCATCAGGGAGGAACAAAGAGTTCCTTAGCGATGAAAGAAGTAACCAAGATAATCAGGTGGGCGGAGGATCACTCTTGCCATCTATCTGCAATTCACATCCCAGGAGTAGACAACTGGGAAGCAGATTTCTTAAGTCGTCAGACTTTTCACCCGGGGGAGTGGGAACTCCACCCGGAGGTATTTGCTCAGCTGACTCAGCTATGGGGCATTCCAGAGTTGGATCTGATGGCGTCCCGTCAGAACACCAAACTTCCTCTTTACGGTTCCAGGTCCAGGGACCCCAAGGCGGCATTGATAGATGCTCTAGTAGCGCCTTTGTCCTTCAATCTGGCCTATGTCTTTCCACCGTTTCCCCTTCTCCCTTGGCTGGTAGCCAGAATCAAACAGGAGAAGGCCTCTGTAATTCTGATAGCGCCTGCGTGGCCACGCAGGACTTGGTATGCAGACCTAGTGGACATGTCATCTGTCCCACCATGGACACTGCCAATGAGGCAGGATCTTCTAATACAGGGTCCATTCAAGCATCCAAATCTGGTTTCTCTGCAGCTGACTGCTTGGAGATTGAACGCTTAATTCTATCCAAGCGTGGGTTCTCTGAATCAGTCATAGATACTCTGATCCAAGCTAAAAAACCTGTCACCAGGAAAATTTACCATAAAATATGGCGGAAATATCTTTGTTGGTGTGAATCCAAGGGTTACTCGTGGAGTAAGATTAGGATTCCAAGGATATTGTCTTTTCTCCAAGAAGGATTGGAGAAAGGTTTATCAGCTAGTTCCTTAAAGGGGCAGATATCCGCTCTGTCTATCCTTTTACACAAGCGTCTGGCAGAAGTACCAGATGTTCAAGCGTTTGCACAGGCGTTAGTCAGAATCAAGCCTGTCTATAAACCTGTGACTCCTCCATGGAGTCTAAATTTAGTTCTTTCAGTTCTTCAAGGGGTTCCGTTTGAACCTTTACATTCCATAGATATTAAGTTATTATCTTGGAAAGTTTTGTTTTTGGTAGCTATATCTTCTGCTCGAAGAGTTTCAGAATTGTCTGCTTTGCAGTGTAAGTCACCCTATCTGGTGTTCCATGCAGATAAGGTAGTTTTGCATACCAAACCTGGTTTTCTTCCTAAAGTTGTTTCTAATAAGAACATTAACCAGGAAATCATTGTTCCTTCTCTGTGTCCTAATCCAGCTTCTAAGAGGGAACGGCTTTTACACAATCTTGATGTGGTTCGTGCTTTGAAATTCTATTTACAAGCAACTAAGGATTTCAGACAAACATCATCTTTGTTTGTTGTCTATTCTGGTAAGAGGAGAGGTCAAAAAGCGACGGCTACCTCTCTTTCCTTCTGGTTGAAAAGCATCATCCGATTGGCTTATGAGACTGCTGGGCAGCAGCCTCCTGAACGAATTACAGCTCATTCCACCAGAGCTGTGTCTTCCACTTGGGCCTTCAAGAATGAGGCTTCTGTTGAACAGATTTGTAAGGCAGCGACTTGGTCTTCACTGCATACTTTTGCCAAATTTTACAAATTCAATACTTTTGCTTCTTCGGAGGCTATTTTTGGGAGAAAGGTTTTGCAAGCAGTGGTGCCTTCCGTTTAGGTTACCTGACTTGTTCCCTCCCTTCATCCGTGTCCTAAAGCTTTGGTATTGGTATCCCACAAGTAAGGATGAAGCCGTGGACTGGATACACCTTGCAAGAGAAAACAGAATTTATGCTTACCTGATAAATTACTTCCGTTTGAACCTTTACATTCCATAGATATTAAGTTATTATCTTGGAAAGTTTTGTTTTTGGTAGCTATATCTTCTGCTCGAAGAGTTTCAGAATTGTCTGCTTTGCAGTGTAAGTCACCCTATCTGGTGTTCCATGCAGATAAGGTAGTTTTGCATACCAAACCTGGTTTTCTTCCTAAAGTTGTTTCTAATAAGAACATTAACCAGGAAATCATTGTTCCTTCTCTGTGTCCTAATCCAGCTTCTAAGAGGGAACGGCTTTTACACAATCTTGATGTGGTTCGTGCTTTGAAATTCTATTTACAAGCAACTAAGGATTTCAGACAAACATCATCTTTGTTTGTTGTCTATTCTGGTAAGAGGAGAGGTCAAAAAGCGACGGCTACCTCTCTTTCCTTCTGGTTGAAAAGCATCATCCGATTGGCTTATGAGACTGCTGGGCAGCAGCCTCCTGAACGAATTACAGCTCATTCCACCAGAGCTGTGTCTTCCACTTGGGCCTTCAAGAATGAGGCTTCTGTTGAACAGATTTGTAAGGCAGCGACTTGGTCTTCACTGCATACTTTTGCCAAATTTTACAAATTCAATACTTTTGCTTCTTCGGAGGCTATTTTTGGGAGAAAGGTTTTGCAAGCAGTGGTGCCTTCCGTTTAGGTTACCTGACTTGTTCCCTCCCTTCATCCGTGTCCTAAAGCTTTGGTATTGGTATCCCACAAGTAAGGATGAAGCCGTGGACTGGATACACCTTGCAAGAGAAAACAGAATTTATGCTTACCTGATAAATTACTTTCTCTTGCGGTGTATCCAGTCCACGGCCCGCCCTGGCAATTAAGTCAGGTTAAAATTTCTTGTTTAAACTACAGTCACCACTGCACCCTATGGTTTCTACTTTTTCTCCTAACCGTCGGTCGAATGACTTGGGGGCGGAGCCAGAGGGGGAGCTATATGGACAGCTTTGCTGTGTGCTCTCTTTGCCACTTCCTGTAGGGAATGAGAATATCCCACAAGGATGAATCCGTGGACTGGATACACCGCAAGAGAAAGTAATTTATCAGGTAAGCATAAATTCTGTTTTTGCGTACCAAACCTGTGTTCCTCCCTAAGGTTGTTTCTAACAGGAATATCAATCAGGAAATTGTTGTTCCTTCTCTGTGTCCTAATCCTTCTTCTAAGAAGGACTGTCTGTTGCACAACTTGGACGTGGTTCGTGCCATGACGTTTTATTTGCAGGCAACCAAAGATTTTCGCCAATCGTCTTCTTTGTTTGTTGTCTACGCTGGAAAGCGTAGAGGTCAAAAGGCTACGGCTACCTCTCTTTCCATTTGACTGAAAAGCATCATCCGTTTGGCTTATGAGACTGCTGGACAGCAGCCTCCTGAAAGAATTACAGCTCACTCCACTAGAGCGGTGGCTTCCACATGGGCTTTTAAAAATTCTTCTTCTGTTGAACAGATTTGTAAGGCTGCGACTTGGTCTTCGCTTCATACCTTTTACAAATTTGATACTTTTGCTTCTTTGGAGGCTATTTTTGGGAGAAAGGTTTTGCAAGCAGTGGTGCCTTCCGTTTAGTTTCCTGTCTTGTCCCTCCCTTCATCCGTGTCCTAAAGCTTTGGTATTGGTATCCCACAAGTTAGGATGAATCCGGGGACTCGGTACATCTTGCAAAAGAAAACAGAATTTATGATTACCTGATAAATTTCTTTCTTTTGCGATGTACCGAGTCCACGGCCCGCCCTGTCTATTCAAGACAGATAGTATTTTTTATGTAAACTTCAGTCACCTCTGCACCTTATAGTTTCTCCTTTTCTTCCTTGGCCTTCGGTCGAATGACTGGGGGATGGAGTTAAGGGGGGAGCTATAAAGACAGCTCTGCTGTGGTGCTCTCTTTGCTACTTCCTGTCAGGAAGGACAATATCCCACAAGTTAGGATGAATCCATGGCCTCTGTACATCGCAAAAGAAAGAAATTTATCAGGTAAGCATAAATTCTGTTTTTTTACAACAATTCATTATTGAAATATAGAAAGATCCCAGTCCCTATTCATGCCGTCAGGTTCCATGGTACCTAATTTGAATATCCAGAAACATTCTCTTTGTTTTAATAGTAAATTTCTGTCCCCACCCCTCCTTGGTCTAGGGACAAATTCAATCATTTGGAACCGCAGCTGATTTACAGCATGGCCCATTTTGGAAAAATGGCAAGAAACTGAGGCAAGTAAATTATTATTTCTTTCTGAGCTCTTATGTTCAATGATTCTATTTCTGATAGATCTAGTGGTCTCACCCACGTAACCACGCCCACATGGGCATTTAACCAAATATACCACATATTGAGTGTTACAAGTGGGAAAACCTTTTATTGTATACTTTTTGCCAGACCTAGGGTGAAAGAAAGAGGATCCATTGATCATATTTCCACAACAGGAACAACCAAGACAAGGAAAACATCCATTATTTTTGTTAGATATCTTTGTTTATCAAGAGTGTTAACAGAGCCAATATCAGCCCTAATTAGTTTTTGATGAATATTAACACCTCTCTTAAATGCTGGCATTGGCACATCAATAAACTCAGGTATATTAGGATTACATTTCTTTCATGTAATTAGCAAGAGTCCATGAGCTAGTGACGTATGGGATATACATTCCTACCAGGAGGGGCAAAGTTTCCCAAACCTCAAAATGCCTATAAATACACCCCTCACCACACCCACAATTCAGTTTTACAAACTTTGCCTCCGATGGAGGTGGTGAAGTAAGTTTGTGCTAGATTCTACGTTGATATGCGCTCCGCAGCAAGTTGGAGCCCGGTTTTCCTCTCAGCGTGCAGTGAATGTCAGAGGGATGTGAGGAGAGTATTGCCTATTTGAATGCAGTGATCTCCTTCTAAGGGGTCTATTTCATAGGTTCTCTGTTATCGGTCGTAGAGATTCATCTCTTACCTCCCTTTTCAGATCGACGATATACTCTTATATATACCATTACCTCTGCTGATTCTCGTTTCAGTACTGGTTTGGCTATCTGCTATATGTAGATGAGTGTCCTGGGGTAAGTAAGTCTTATTTTCTGTGACACTCCAAGCTATGGTTGGGCACTTTGTTTATAAAGTTCTAAATATATGTATTCAAACATTTATTTGCCTTGACTCAGAATGTTCAACTTTCCTTATTTTCAGACAGTCAGTTTCATATTTGGGATAATGCATTTTGATTTGACCATTTTTTCTTACCTTAAAATTTGACTTTTTCCCTGTGGGCTGTTAGGCTCGCGGGGGCTGAAAATGCTTCATTTTATTGCGTCATTCTTGGCGCGGACTTTTTTGGCGCAAAAATTCTATTTCCGTTTCCGGCGTCATACGTGTCGCCGGAAGTTGCGTCATTCGTTGACGTTATTTCGCGCCAAAAATGTCGGCGTTCCGGATGTGGCGTCATTTTTGGCGCCAAAAAGCATTTAGGCGCCAAATAATGTGGGCGTCTTATTTGGCGCGAAAAAATATGGGCGTCACTTTTGTCTCCACATTATTTAAGTCTCATTTTTTATTGCTTCTGGTTGCTAGAAGCTTGTTCTTTGGCATTCTTTCCCATTCCTGAAACTGTCATTTAAGGAATTTGATCAATTTTGCTTTATATGTTGTTTTTTCTCTTACATATTGCAAGATGTCTCACGTTGCATCTGAGCCAGAAGATACTACAGGAAAATCGCTGTCAAGTGCTGAATCTACCAAAGCTAAGTGTATCTGCTGTAAACTTTTGGTAGCTATTTCTCCAGCTGTTGTTTGTATTGATTGTCATGACAAACTTGTTAAAGCAGATAATATTTCCTTTAGTAAAGTACCATTGCCTGTTGCAGTTCCCTCAACATCTAAGGTGCAGAATGTTCCTGATAATATAAGAGATTTTGTTTCTGAATCCATAAAGAAGGCTATGTCTGTTATTTCTCCTTCTAGTAAACGTAAAAAATCTTTTAAAACTTCTCTCCCTACAGATGAATTTTTAAATGAACATCATCATTCTGATTCTGATGACTCCTCTGGTTCAGAGGATTCTGTCTCTGAGGTTGATGCTGATAAATCTTCATATTTATTTAAAATGGAATTTATTCGTTCTTTACTTAAAGAAGTTCTAATTGCTTTAGAAATAGAGGATTCTGGTCCTCTTGATACTAATTCTAAACGTTTAGATAAGGTATTTAAAGCTCCTGTGGTTATTCCAGAAGTTTTTCCTGTTCCTAATGCTATTTCTGCAGTAATTTCCAAAGAATGGGATAATTTGGGTAATTCATTTACTCCTTCTAAACGTTTTAAGCAATTATATCCTGTGCCGTCTGACAGATTAGAATTTTGGGACAAGATCCCTAAAGTTGATGGGGCTATTTCTACCCTTGCTAAACGTACTACTATTCCTACGTCAGATGGTACTTCGTTTAAGGATGCTCTAGATAGGAAAATTGAGTCCTTTCTAAGAAAAGCTTATCTGTGTTCAGGTAATCTTCTTAGACCTGCTATATCTTTGGCTGATGTTGCTGCAGCTTCAACTTTTTGGTTGGAAACTTTAGCGCAACAAGTAACACATCGTGATTCTCATGATATTATTATTCTTCTTCAGCATGCTAATAATTTTATCTGTGATGCCATTTTTGATATTATCAGAGTTGATGTCAGGTTTATGTCTCTAGCTATTTTAGCTAGAAGAGCTTTATGGCTTAAAACTTGGAATGCTGATATGGCTTCTAAATCAACTTTACTTTCCATTTCTTTCCAGGGTAACAAATTATTTGGTTCTCAGTTGGATTCCATTATTTCAACTGTTACTGGTGGGAAAGGAACTTTTTTACCACAGGATAAAAAATCTAAAGGTAAAAACAGGGCTAATAATCGTTAATAACAAAGAACAAAAGCCTGATCCTTCATCCTCAGGAGCAGTTTCAGTTTGGAGACCATCTCCAGTCTGGAATAAATCCAAGCCAGCTAGAAAGGCAAAGCCTGCTTCTAAGTCCACATGAAGGTGCGGCCCTCATTCCAGCTCAGCTGGTAGGGGGCAGGTTACGTTTTTTCAAGGAAATTTGGATCAATTCTGTTCACAATCTTTGGATTCAGAGCATTGTTTCAGAAGGGTACAGAATTGGTTTCAAGTTGAGACCTCCTGCAAAGAGATTTTT
Organism: Bombina bombina; assembly: GCF_027579735.1. Classification (NCBI taxonomy): domain Eukaryota; kingdom Metazoa; phylum Chordata; class Amphibia; order Anura; family Bombinatoridae; genus Bombina; species Bombina bombina. Next base: position 1,158,921,775 of record NC_069503.1, read on the forward strand.
TCTTTCCCGTGTCCCAGTAAATCCAGTAAAAGCTCAAGCATTTCTGAAATGTGTTTCAGATCTAGAGTTGACTGGAGTAATTATGCCAGTTCCAGTTCCGGAACAGGGGATGGGGTTTTATTCAAATCTCTTCATTGTACCAAAGAAGGAGAATTCTTTCAGACCAGTTCTGGATCTAAAAATATTGAATCGTTATGTAAGGATACCAACGTTCAAGATGGTAACTGTAAGGACTATCTTACCTTTTGTTCAGCAAGGGAATTATATGTCCACGATAGATTTACAGGATGCATATCTGCATATTCCGATTCATCCAGATCATTATCAGTTCCTGAGATTCTCGTTTCTGGACAAGCATTACCAATTTGTGGCTCTGCCGTTTGGCCTAGCTACAGCTCCAAGAATTTTTACAAAGGTTCTCGGTGCCCTGCTGTCTGTAATCAGAGAACAGGGTATTGTGGTATTTCCTTATTTGGACGATATCTTGGTACTTGCTCAGTCTTTACATTTAGCAGAATCTCATACGAATCGACTTGTGTTGTTTCTTCAAGATCATGGTTGGAGGATCAATTTACCAAAAAGTTCTTTGATTCCTCAGACAAGGGTAACCTTTCTGGGTTTCCAGATGGATTCAGTGTCCATGACTCTGTCTTTAACAGACAAGAGACGTCTAAAGTTGATTACAGCTTGTCGAAACCTTCAGTCACAATCATTCCCTTCGGTAGCCTTATGCATGAAAATTCTAGGTCTTATGACTGCTGCATCGGACGCGATCCCCTTTGCTCGTTTTCACATGCGACCTCTTCAGCTCTGTATGCTGAAGCAATGGTGCAAGGATTACACGAAGATATCTCAATTAATATCTTTAAAACCGATTGTTCGACACTCTCTAACATGGTGGACAGATCACCATCGTTTAATTCAGGGGGCTTCTTTTGTGCTTCCGACCTGGACTGTAATTTCAACAGATGCAAGTCTCACAGGTTGGGGAGCTGTGTGGGGATCTCTGACGGCACAAGGAGTTTGGGAATCTCAGGAGGTGAGATTACCGATCAATATTTTGGAACTCCGTGCAATTTTCAGAGCTCTTCAGTTTTGGCCTCTTCTGAAGAGAGAATCGTTCATTTGTTTTCAGACAGACAATGTCACAACTGTGGCATACATCAATCATCAAGGAGGGACTCACAGTCCTCTGGCTATGAAAGAAGTATCTCGAATCTTGGTTTGGGCGGAATCCAGCTCCTGTCTAATCTCTGCGGTTCATATCCCAGGTGTAGACAATTGGGAAGCGGATTATCTCAGTCGCCAAACGTTGCATCCGGGCGAATGGTCTCTTCACCCAGAGGTATTTCTTCAGATTGTTCAAATGTGGGAACTTCCAGAAATAGATCTGATGGCGTCCCATCTAAACAAGAAACTTCCCAGGTATCTGTCCAGATCCCGGGATCCTCAGGCGGAGGCAGTGGATGCATTATCACTTCCTTGGAAGTATCATCCTGCCTATATCTTTCCGCCTCTAGTTCTTCTTCCAAGAGTAATCTCCAAGATTCTGAAGGAATGCTCGTTTGTTCTGCTGGTAGCTCCGGCATGGCCTCACAGGTTTTGGTATGCGGATCTTGTCCGGATGGCCTCTTGCCAACCGTGGACTCTTCCGTTAAGACCAGACCTTCTGTCACAAGGCCCTTTTTTCCATCAGGATCTGAAATCCTTAAATTTAAAGGTATGGAGATTGAACGCTTGATTCTTGGTCAAAGAGGTGTCTCTGACTCCGTGATTAATACTATGTTACAGGCTCGTAAATCTGTATCTCGAGAGATATATTATAGAGTCTGGAAGACTTATATTTCTTGGTGTCTTTCTCATCATTTTTCTTGGCATTCTTTTAGAATACCGAGAATTTTACAGTTTCTTCAGGATGGTTTAGATAAGGGTTTGTCCGCAAGTTCTTTGAAAGGACAAATCTCTGCTCTTTCTGTTCTTTTTCACAGAAAGATTGCTATTCTTCCTGATATTCATTGTTTTGTACAAGCTTTGGTTCGTATAAAACCTGTCATTAAGTCAATTTCTCCTCCTTGGAGTTTGAATTTGGTTCTGGGAGCTCTTCAAGCTCCTCCGTTTGAACCTATGCATTCATTGGACATTAAATTACTTTCTTGGAAAGTTTTGTTCCTTTTGGCCATCTCTTCTGCTAGAAGAGTTTCTGAATTATCTGCTCTTTCTTGTGAGTCTCCTTTTCTGATTTTTCATCAGGATAAGGCGGTGTTGCGAACTTCTTTTGAATTTTTACCTAAAGTTGTGAATTCCAACAACATTAGTAGAGAAATTGTGTTTCCTTCATTATGTCCTAATCCTAAGAATTCTAAGGAGAAATCGTTGCATTCTTTGGATGTTGTTAGAGCTTTGAAATATTATGTTGAAGCTACGAAATCTTTCCGTAAGACTTCTAGTCTATTTGTTATCTTTTCCGGTTCTAGGAAAGGCCAGAAAGCTTCTGCCATTTCTTTGGCATCTTGGTTGAAATCTTTAATTCATCTTGCCTATGTTGAGTCGGGTAAAATTCCGCCTCAGAGACTTACAGCTCATTCTACTAGGTCAGTATCTACTTCCTGGGCGTTTAGGAATGAAGCTTCGGTTGACCAGATCTGCAAAGCAGCAACTTGGTCCTCTTTGCATACTTTTACTAAATTCTACCATTTTGATGTATTTTCTTCTTCTGAAGCAGTTTTTGGTAGAAAAGTACTTCAGGCAGCGGTTTCAGTTTGAATCTTCTGCTTATGTTTTTCGTTAATCTTTATTTTGGGTGTGGATTATTTTCAGCAGGAATTGGCTGTCTTTATTTTATCCCTCCCTCTCTAGTGACTCTTGTGTGGAAAGATCCACATCTTGGGTAGTCATTATCCCATACGTCACTAGCTCATGGACTCTTGCTAATTACATGAAAGAAAACATAATTTATGTAAGAACTTACCTGATAAATTCATTTCTTTCATATTAGCAAGAGTCCATGAGGCCCGCCCTTTTTTTGTGGTGGTTATGATTTTGTATAAAGCACAATTATTCCAATTCCTTATTTTATATGCTTTCGCACTTTTTTATCACCCCACTTCTTGGCTATTCGTTAAACTGAATTGTGGGTGTGGTGAGGGGTGTATTTATAGGCATTTTGAGGTTTGGGAAACTTTGCCCCTCCTGGTAGGAATGTATATCCCATACGTCACTAGCTCATGGACTCTTGCTAATATGAAAGAAATGAATTTATCAGGTAAGTTCTTACATAAATTATGTTTTTTTCAAAATGTCCCAATGTTTTTTAATAATGTTTTGTATCAGATGGCTTTGAGAGTTATACTCGGAGACAATGACCAGCCTCTGGCTCTTAGAATTGTTATCCTTTTTGGGGCCTAAAAGGCTCTCTCTGGAAATGTTAGATATAACATTCATTTATTTATCAATTTGAGTCTGCGGATAGCCCCTCAATGAAACGGTCCCTCATTTCCCTCAATCTAACATCAAATAATTTTTCATCAGTTACAATGCGTCAAACTCTTACTAATTGACTTCTGGGTAAGGCTTTTAAAAGGGCTAGTGGATGGGCACTATCAAAATGCTATTGCGGTCATTTGGTTTCCTGAACAAATCAACTTTGAGAGAATTACCAACTTTAATAATTTTGGTGTCAAGAAAAATCAACTCCTCCTCACTATAAGTAAGTTTTTAAATTTCAAATGAGTAGTGGAACTGTTCAAATCATTAACAAAGGAAACCAAGGTTCCAACGTCGCCCAGCCAAATTACAAAGACATCATCAATGTAGCGCCACCAACAGGCGCCACATCGAAAAAAGTCGAAATTGGCAAATACAAATTTTTCTTCAAACATGTTCATAATAAGCAAGTTGGCATAATTAGGGGCGACATTGGAACCCATGGCTGTACCCTGTATCTGTAAAAAATATTCATCCTGAAACAAAAAATAATTGTGATAAAGAACAAATTCCAACAATAAGATAAAGGATAAAGAACTCAATCTGAGCAGTAGAAAAATCACCACTATTACTTAAAACTGATTTGACAACCCCCACACCACTTACGTGGGTTATTGATGTATATAATCTTTCAACATCAAGGCTGATAAGTATGAATTTGCTAGTGCTCAAACCCAATGCCTCAACTTTTAACAAGAAGTCACTAGTGTCCTTGATGAATGAATTTGTGTTTTCTACGAAAGGTCTAAGAATTTTATCTAATTAAATGGAAACATTAGAGGACACTAAACCAATGCTAGACACTATGGGGCAACCTGGAGGTTCCTTATCATTCTTGTGAATTTTGGGTAAAACATAGATAACTGGAGTTTTAGGGTGTTTAATTTCCAGAAATTTTCTAAATCTTTACCAACAATAGCATTATTAACAGCATTAAGTTTGATTTTATTAAGTTCCTTCTGAATTAGACAAATAGGATTGTTAGTTAACCTCTTGTACACATTTGTATTATTTAATTGGCTCTTAATCTCGTTGACATAATAATCTTTATCCAAGATGACAATGGCCCCGCCTTTGTCAGCACTTTTAAGTGTGATGTCATCTCTGGATTGAAGTGACTTTAAGGCTTCATAATCTTTGTATCAGTATTTTATATTGCATGATTAAGGGAGGTGTACTCCCGAAACGTTGCTGTTTTGTGTGCTCAATAAATAATTGAATACCACTATATTGCTGCTTTGGAATCTTACCTCATATTTATACCCCTGTGAAACAAGAAGTCAAGGTTGAACAATTTCCTGTTCCTAGTCACCCAGGTGTACTAAAAATGTAAAATATCAATGGAAATATATTTTTCTCATATGAATTCATAGGGGAGCCAATAATTGTGCCACACACATATATTTAACAAAGTTTTTTTTGGGGGGGGGGGGGGGTAAACCTAAACCTGTGTTGTGTTTGCTATCCAATGAGAGTATTTTTGAGTATTTTTTTTTAACATAAGATCACATTTTTCTTTGCTCATATTTACCAAGGGTGCCAATATTAGTGGAGGGCACTGTACGCATACACTCGTATACGTATTCACTGTGACCTCTTGCACATGCCCAGTAGTAACTGGTGCCTCAGACAGTGTGCATATAACTGTATCATGTGACAGCCATCAGCCTATCACAGACTGATATACGTATACACTGTGATCTCTTGCACATGCCCAGTAGGGGCATCAGACAGTGTGCATATAAAAAGACTGAGCACAATTTGATAATAGAAGTAAAATTTAAAGTCTCCTAAATATGATGCTCTAATTGAATAATAAAAGTTTACTTTTGACTTTTAATGCTTCACCCAAATGATTTTGCCAGATGCACTGATTCTTGTATCATTTTTTTTCTAGGAGGGAAATAGTTTCCATGTTTTTGACCAAGGTCGGTTTGCTAAGGATGTGCTACCTAAATACTTCAAACACAACAACATGGCCAGCTTTGTGCGTCAACTGAACATGTGTAAGTACCCAGTGTGTAGACTGGTTGTCCCCTTCTCACCAACACTACTGCGCACAACTGTCATTTCCTGTTCCCTCCTCAACTGACACCAACACTACTGCGCACAACTGTCATTTCCTGTTCCCTCCTCAACTGACACCAACACTACTGCGCACAACTGTCATTTCCTGTTCCCTCCTCAACTGACACCAACACTACTGCGCACAAGTGTCATTTCCTGTTCCCTCCTCAACTGACACCAACACTACTGCGTACAACTGTCATTTCCTGTTCCCTCCTCAACTGACACCAACACTACTGCGCACAACTGTCATTTCCTGTTCCCTCCTCAACTGACACCAACACTACTGCGCACAAGTGTCATTTCCTGTTCCCTCCTCAACTGACACCAACACTACTGCGTACTACTGTCATTTCCTGTTCCCTCCTCAACTGACACCAACACTACTGCGCACAACTGTCATTTCCTGTTCCCTCCTCAACTGACACCAACACTACTGCGCACAAGTGTCATTTCCTGTTCCCTCCTCAACTGACACCAACACTACTGCGTACTACTGTCATTTCCTGTTCCCTCCTCAACTGACACCAACACTACTGCGCACAACTGTCATTTCCTGTTCTCTCCTCAACTGACACCAACACTACTGCGCACTACTGTCATTTCCTGTTCCCTCCTCAACTGACACCAACACTACTGCGTACAACTGTCATTTCCTGTTCCCTCCTCAACTGACACCAACACTACTGCGCACAACTGTCATTTCCTGTTCCCTCCTCAACTGACACCAACACTACTGCGCACAAGTGTCATTTCCTGTTCCCTCCTCAACTGACACCAACACTACTGCGTACTACTGTCATTTCCTGTTCCCTCCTCAACTGACACCAACACTACTGCGCACAACTGTCATTTCCTGTTCCCTCCTCAACTGACACCAACACCCTCAACTGACACCAACACTACTGCGTACTACTGTCATTTCCTGTTCCCTCCTCAACTGACACCAACACTACTGCGCACAACTGTCATTTCCTGTTCCCTCCTCAACTGACACCAACACTACTGCGCACTACTGTCATTTCCTGTTCCCTCCTCAACTGACACCAACACTACTGCGCACAACTGTCATTTCCTGTTCCCTCCTCAACTGACACCAACACTACTGCGCTCAACTGTAATTTCCTGTTCCCTCCTCAACTGACACCAACACTACTGCGCACAACTGTCATTTCCTGTTCCCTCCTTAACTGACACCAACACTACTGCTCTCCACGTACAAGTGTCATTTCCTGTTCCCTCCTCAACTGACACCAACACTACTGCGCACTACCGCTCTCCACGTACAAGTGTCATTTCCTGTTCCCCCTCAACTAACACCAACACTACTGCGCACTACCGCTCTCCACGTACAAGTGTCATTTCCTGTTCCCCCTCAACTAACACCAACACTACTGCGCACTACCGCTCTCAACGTACAACTGTCATTTCCTGTTCCCTCCTCAACTGACACCAACACTACTGCGCACAACTGTCATTTCCTGTTCCCTCCTCAACTGACACCAACACTACTGCGCACAACTGTCATTTCCTGTTCCCTCCTCAACTGACACCAACACTACTGCGCACTACTGTCATTTCCTGTTCCCTCCTCAACTGACACCAACACTACTGCGCACTACTGTCATTTCCTGTTCCCTCCTCAACTGACACCAACACTACTGCGCACAACTGTCATTTCCTGTTCCCTCCTCAACTGACACCAACACTACTGCGCACAACTGTCATTTCCTGTTCCCTCCTCAACTGACACCAACACTACTGCGTACTACTGTCATTTCCTGTTCCCTCCTCAACTGACACCAACACTACTGCGCACAACTGTCATTTCCTGTTCCCTCCTCAACTGACACCAACACCCTCAACTGACACCAACACTACTGCGTACTACTGTCATTTCCTGTTCCCTCCTCAACTGACACCAACACTACTGCGCACAACTGTCATTTCCTGTTCCCTCCTCAACTGACACCAACACTACTGCGCACTACTGTCATTTCCTGTTCCCTCCTCAACTGACACCAACACTACTGCGCACAACTGTCATTTCCTGTTCCCTCCTCAACTGACACCAACACTACTGCGCACAACTGTAATTTCCTGTTCCCTCCTCAACTGACACCAACACTACTGCGCACAACTGTCATTTCCTGTTCCCTCCTTAACTGACACCAACACTACTGCTCTCCACGTACAAGTGTCATTTCCTGTTCCCTCCTCAACTGACACCAACACTACTGCGCACTACCGCTCTCCACGTACAAGTGTCATTTCCTGTTCCCCCTCAACTAACACCAACACTACTGCGCACTACCGCTCTCCACGTACAAGTGTCATTTCCTGTTCCCCCTCAACTAACACCAACACTACTGCGCACTACCGCTCTCAACGTACAACTGTCATTTCCTGTTCACTCCTCAACTGACACCAACACTACTGTGTACTACTGTCATTTCCTGTTCCCTCCTCAACTGACACCAACACTACTGCGTACTACTGTCATTTCCTGTTCACTCCTCAACTGACACCAACACTACTGTGTACTACTGTCATTTCCTGTTCCCTCCTCAACTGACACCAACACTACTGCGTACTACTGTCATTTCCTGTTCCCTCCTCAACTGACACCAACACTACTGCGCACTATCACTCTCCACATACAAGTCTCATTTCTTTCCAATTGCATGGAGAGTCCACAAATCCATTCTAATTACTAGTGGGAATTCAACTCCTGGCCAACAGGAGAAGGCAAAGAGCACCACAGCAAAGCTTTAGGTATCCTCCCACTTCCCACAATCCCCCAGTCATTCTTTGCCTTGTACATCAGGAGGATTTGCGAAGATGGTGTCTGAAAATATTTAATTGTTTTATCGGTAGTTTCTCTGCAAGCAAGGATTGGGGCAATGCTGTGTCCACGTAATCCTCTTTAGTAAGAGTAGTGGTGGCTTTTAGCAGTTGGAATTCGGTGATGTAGTCCTTGCTTCTTTTCCAACATTTAGGCTAACCCCTATATAGAAATCCAGAGTTGGTTACTCTGCTATTTTTCTTCAGGTCCCTGGTCGGCTGAGTCTGTCATACCTGAGAAGCTGTTCCTGCGCTGCAGCTATATTTCACAGGTAAGTTTATAAGAACATGGCACTTCAGGGGGTTAACATCCCTCTTTGTGGAAGTCTGGGGATAATATCTCTGCACACTAGAGATCATAATTGGGCAGCAAGTCCAAGGCACTTTCTGCTTGGGAGAGTTAAGGGGTTAAATGTTCCCTTTTTTAATTTTTGAGGCTGGCTCTTGAGGGGTTTAATGTAAGCCCCTTGATATCTAGTGGCGCTTCCTGATAATTGATGTAAGGTTTGTTATTTTTATTGAGGACGCAACTTCAAGGGATATTTTTGGTGCTTCACTGTATAGACTCGGCTTTGCGGTCACATGATGTATATAGCATTTACAGGAACTCAGTGCTGCAGAAATGCAGGCTTTTAATTCTGTCACATTTTAATTTCCTTGTGGTCACATGATTGCCCGACTTTTCTTCTACGGATCTCTTTTGATCTTCAGTTTGCTTACGGCTGTCTGAGCGGATAGATCATCGGAGCGTTTCTCTTGTTAATTCCGGAGGGGGTGAAGTGTGAAAGCAGCCATGTCTATTCATCTACATGGTTAATGTGAGCCTGCATTTTGTAGTAGTTATACTCTTAGCCACTAAATTCAGGGTCCTGTCCTCCTCGTGTCACCGGAGGAGTGAGTTTACCTCATCAGAGCTGGGGATACAGAATTGCCGATTTCTTCCCTTTTAAATTTTCTAATAGCTGTTTATTAAATTTATTTTTTGTAGGATTATTAACTATTTTTGTTGGGCATCTGTATATTGATTTCTTTTTAAAGACATGAGTCCACGGATTTCATCCTTACTTGTGGGATTACGCCTCCTGGTCAGCAGGAGGAGGCAAAGAGCACCACAGCAGAGCTGTATATATAGCTCCTCCCTTCCCTCCCACTCCAGTCATGCTCTTTGCCTGTGTTAGTGATAGGAAGAGGTAAAGTGAGGTGTTAGATTAGATTCTTCAATCTAATCTAATTCTTTATTATTTTTAAAATGGTACCAGTGAGTGCTATTTTGTTCTAGGGTGTAGCCGTAGTCCTTGTCAGTCTCTAGAGTAGAGCTATTGGTGGCTTTAAAGCAGTGGGAACTGGTGGGACATAATTCTCACTGCGCCTCCCATACTGTGTTGCTGCCCTTCTGGTGATGGCCTAAGCAGATACTAACTCAGGCCCTCTCTGTGTCCATAGGGCTATAAGAGGGAGAAGACCTCTTGATCCTGTTGGAGCTGTCATGCTGTCGGACAGCATCGAGGTAAGTGCAGTCTTTATTATTCTGGGCCATATATTATCTCAGAAAGGACTCTGCACTTAATTATTCACATTGGGAACATGGGCTCTCTAGGTGAAGGGCTTCCCCTACTAGACAGTTTTTATGGCTCTCATACTAGAGCATTTTTACAGGCCTAAGCTGGGGCTCTGTTAATGGGGGACATGGGCTCTTTACGGTGAGGGCTCCCCTGCAAGACACCGTTTATAAGCACTGTGGGCAAGACGCTTGGGGCTATATTTGTCTGGGGCTTCGTAAGCTCCTATACAAGGCAGTACTTTTCTGGGCTATGCTTGGGATAACACAGCAGCCATCTGCTTTTTTTATTAAAGTCTTAGCCGGGAAGTTTTTTCGTGACGCCCACGAAGGGGGGGGGGGTTAACTTTCGCGCGCTTCAGTCAGAGAAGCTGCGCAGTTGCTAATTGCTCCGGAGTCCCGACATCCAGTGGTCTATCGGGTGTTACGCTAAAACCGCATGGTTGTATAAGCAGGCGGTTTTTAGCGTTCTGAGACCCGATCAGAAGTTTGCTGGGAGAGTGGTTGGAGTACCGGGTGGCAGATAGGCACCTCAGCAGAGATGTTGAGGTGAGGAGGTGTCATTTCTTTTTTCTGGATAAAACGCATAGTAAAGAAATTGTTTAAAAGATTATCCAGTGCAGTAAAATTGTTGGATTTTTTATTTTTAAAGGCACAGTATCCTGTTATTTTTCAGGATGTGTTAAGAGGAATGTGTTTAGTTTAGTGCTTGTACACATAGAATGCTTGGTTAAAAATTGAAGGGGCCTATATAATTAAAGAGCCAATACCAATTTTTCCTTTCTTCTTAAATATCATGGATTTGGAAGATGTCCAGAATGTTACATGTGCCATGTGTTTGAATGCCAATGTGGAACCTCCTGTTCCTTTTTGTCCCTCATACATTGAGAGGGCTTTTAACTATAGAGAAAAAAAATTCTTTGATAAAGAATGATCCAAAGCGGATGTTTCTCAGGAGTCTAATGATGAGATGCAGAGTATGCCGCAGCTTTCTCCCCAAGCATCACAGCCCTTAATACCCGCTCAAGCAGTACCCTGTACTTCTTCTCAAGTTTCTGCTGCTGTCACAGTAAAGGACATAGCTGCAGTTATGTCTTCTATGCTTTCTGATGCATTATCTGCCTTTCCCATATTTCAAGGCAAGCGTAAGAGGAAGGACAACTACGTGGTCAATGAAGTTTCTGATGCTATAATGGCAATTTCGGACATACCCTCCCAGGGTTCTGAGTTGGCGGGTATGGAGGTTCTATCGGAAGGTGAAATTTCTGACTCAGGAGTGGTTTCCTTCAGGTTTAAACTAGAACACTTCCGCCTGTTACTCAGGGAGGTTTTAGCGACTTTGGACGACTGTGATTCAATAGTGGTCGCTCCGGAGAAGTTGAGTAAGTTGGACAGATACTTAGAAGTTCCTTCTTACTCAGATGTTTTCTAGTTCCCAAGCAAACTTTGGAGATTATTTCTAAGGAGTGGGAGAGACCAGGTATTCCCTTCTCTCCTTCTCCCATTTTCAGGAAGATGTTCCCTATAGCTGACGCTGTCAGGGAATCTTGGCAGACGGTGCCTAAGGTGGAGGGGGCTATTTCCACCCTGGCTAAACAAACTACTATTCCTATTGAGGATAGTTGTGCTTTTAAAGATCCTATGGATAAGAAGTTGGAAGGTCTTCTTAAAAGAATCCATGTTCACCAGGGTTTGCTATTGCAGCCGGCTGCATGCATTGTTACGGTCACTAGTGCGGCAGCTTATTGGTTTGATGCTCTTGCAGAGTCCCTTAAGACTGAAACTTCTTTGTAAGAAATCCAGGATCGGCTTAAAGCTCTAAAATTAGCTAATTCCTTTATTACTGATGCTTCTTTGCAGATTACTAAATTGGCCGCTAAGAGTTCAGGTTTTTCTATCCTTGCCCGCAGGGCCTTATGGTTGAAACCTTGGTCTGCGGACGCATCATCCAAGTATAAACTTCTGGCTATTCCTTACAAAGGGAAGAGACCCTGTTTGGACCTGGCTTGAAGGAGATTATCTCTGACACTACGGGAGGCAAGGGACATCTCCTCCCTCAGGATAAAAGAACCAAACAGAAAGGTCGTCAAGGTAATTTTCGTTCCTTTCGAAATTTCAAGGGAAATTCCTTTTCTTCCTCCTCTAAGCAGGATGGAAACTATTCACAATCCAAGTCTACCTGGAGACCCAACCAATTGTGGAACAAGGGTAAACAGTCCAAGAAACCTGCTGCTGCTTCCAAATCAGCATGAAGGGTTTGCCCCCAAACCAGGACAGGATCTGGTAGGGGGCAGGCTTTCCTTCTTCATTCAGGCTTGGGTGCGGGATGTTCAGGATCCCTGGGCTATAGAAATAGTTTCTCAGGGATGCAAACTGGAGTTCAGAAATTCTTGTCCCCAAGGAAGATTCCTTGTTTCCAGATTATCTGCAAACCAGATAAAGAGAGGCGTTCTTACATTGTGTAAGAGTCCTCTCTTCCATGGGAGTAATTTGTCCTGTTCCAATACAGGGACAGGGGTTTTATTCAAATCTGTTTGTAGTTCCCAAAAAGGAGGGAACTTTCAGACCTATCTTAGACCTCAAGAGTCTAAACAAGTTTCTCAGAGTTCCATCTTTCAAGATGGAAACTATTCGTACCATTCTTCCATTGATCCAGGAGGGTCAATTTATGACAACGGTGGATATAAAGGATGCATATCTTCATGTTCCTATCCACAGATATCATCACAATTTCCTTAGGTGTGCCTTTCTGGACAAACACTTTCAGTTCGTGGTTCTTCCTTTTGGTCTGGCCACGGCACCCAGAATTTTCACAAAGGTTCTGGGGTCTCTACTGGCGGTTCTAAGGCGGTGGCGCCTTATCTGGATATTCTAATCCAGTCGTCATCTTATCAGCTAACAAGGTCCCATACCGACATGTACTATCCTTCCTGAGAACTCATGGGTGGAAGGTAAATCTTGAAAAGTTTGTTAATTCCGCAGACAAGGGTACCCTTCCTGGGGACTCTAATCGACTCTATATCCATGAGAATTTTTCTGACAGAGGTCAGAAAGTCAAAGATTCTGAATACATGTCGAGCCCTTCAGTCCACTCCTCGGCCATCAATGGCTCAGTCCATGGAGGTAATCTGATTGATGGTGGTGGCAATGGACATCATACCGTTTGCTCGGTTTCATCTCAGGCCTCTGCAGCTAAGCATGCTCAGGCAGTGGAAATGAGATTATACAGATTTGTCTCCTCGAATAACCCTAGATCTGGAGACGAGGGACTCTCTTCAATGGTGGTTGTCTCTGGATCATCTATTCCAGGGGACATGCTTTCACAGACCTTCATTGGTGGTTGTAACAATGGATGCCAGCTTTTTAGGATGGGGAGCAGTCTGGGGCTCTTTAAAGGCTCAGGGAGTATGGTCTCAGGCAGAGTCTCTCCTTCCCATCAACATTCTAGAGCTGAGGGCAATCTTCAATGTGCTTCGGGCCTGGCCTCAGTTGGCTTCGGCCAAATTCATCAAATTCCAGTCGGACAACATAACGACGGTGGCTTACATCAATCATCAGGGAGGAACAAGGAGGCCCATTCTTGCCATCTGTCGGCGATCCACATCCCAGGACAACTGGGAGGCAGATTTTCTGAGCAGGCAGACTTTTCATCCAGGAGATTGGGAGCTCCATCCGGAAATATTCTCCAAACTGATTCTCAGATGGGGTCAGCCGGAGTTGGCTCTCATGGCATCTCGTCAGAATGCCAAGCTTCCGAGATACGGGTCCAGGGACCCCCGGGCCGAACTGATAGATGCCTTGGCAGTTCCTTGGTCCTTCAGTCTATCATATCTTTTCCCCCCGTTTGCACTCCTTCCCCGGGTTATTGCTCGAATCAAACAGGAGAGGGCATCAGTGATCCTCATTGCTTCTGTGTGGCCTCCCAGGATTTGGTATGCCGATCTGGTGGACATGTCATTTCTGCCACCTTGGAAGCTTCCATTGAGGAAGGACCTTCTTTTTCAGGGTCCCTTCCGTCACCCGAATCTAGTTTCTCTGCAGCTGACTGCTTGGAGATTGAATGCTTAATCTTATCCAAGCGAGGGTTCTCTGATTCAGTCATAGATACCTTAATTCAGGCGCGTAAGCCGGTAACTAGGAAGATTTACCATGATATGGCGCAAATATCTTTATTGGTGTGAATCCATGGGCTACTCATGGAGTAGAGTTAGGATTCCCAGGATTTTGTCTTTTCTTCAAGAAGGATTGGAGAAGGGGTTATCAGCAAGTTTCCTAAAGGGTCAGATCTCTGCCTTATCTATTTTGTTGCACAAGCATCTGGCAGATGTACCAGATATTCAAACTTTTTGTCAGGCCTTGATTAGAATCACGCCTGTGTTTAAACCAATTGCTCCTCCATGGAGTTTGAATTTAGTTCTTAAGGTTCTTCAAGGGGTTCTGTTTGAACCTATGCATTCCATAGATATTAAGTTATTATCTTGGAAAGTTTTGTTTCTTGTTCTCCATTGTTATTTTTCATTCGGATAAGGTGGTTTTAAGTACTAAACTTGGTTTTCTTCCTAAAGTTGTTTCAGACATGAACATTAATCAGGAGATTGTTGTTCCTTCCTTGTGTCCTAATCCTCCTCAGAAGGAACGCCTGCTACACAATTTGGACGTAGTCCGTGCTCTAAAATTTTACTTACAAGTGACTAAGGACTTTCATCAATCGTCTTCTTTTTTCGGGAAAACGTAAGGGTCAGAAAGCTACGGCTACCTCTTTCTTTTTGGCTGAAGAGTATCATCCGTTTTGCATATGAGACTGCTGGATAGCAGCCTCCTGAAAGAATTACGGCTCATTCCACTAGGGCTGTTGCTTCCTCATGGGCATTCAAAAATGATGCTTCTGTTGAACAGATTTGCAAGGCTGCAACTTGGTCGTCTCTTCACATTTTTTTTTTTTTTTTCAAATTTTATACTTTTGCCTCGGCTGAGGCTGTTTTTGGGAGAAAGGTTCTTCAAGCAGTGGTGCCTTCCGTTTAGGTTCCCTGTCTTGTCCCTCCCTTATCATCCGTGTACTATAGCTTTGATATTGTATCCCACAAGTAAGGATGAAATCCGTGGACTCGTGTCTTTAAAAAGAAAAGAAAATTTATGCTTGCCTGATAAATTTGTTTCTTTTTCGACACGATGAGTCCAAGGCCCGCCCTGTTCTATGAAACAGGTTATTATTTTTGTTAAACTTCAGACACCTCTGCACCTTGGCTTTTCCTTTCTCTTCCTAACTTCGGTCGAATGACTGGAGTGGGAGGGAAGGGAAGAGCTATTTAACAGCTCTGCTGTGGTGCTCTTTGCCTCCTCCTGCTGACCAGGAGGCATAATCCCACAAGTAAGGATGAAATCCGTGGACTCATTGTGTCTAAAAAAGAAACAAATTTATCAGGCAAGCATAAATTTTCTTTTTTACTATCTGTGAATCAATACCCTGTAGGACTTATGGATTCTGATATATATATTTGTCCTTTGTTAAATGCTTATATTGTCTGGAGGCTCAGGTTATTCCCCCTGTGCAGTTTTGTTCCACATGTGTAAATAAAATGTTACTTTCCAAAAATTAAGATACCCTCTCAGAGCCATCTGTGTCTCAGGATAATGTTGTCCATGACATGCCTCAACTTTCTCCTCAGACGTCCCAGTCTTTGGCAGTTACACAAGCAATGCCCTGTGGTTCCTCTTAGTCAGTTCCTGGGGGTGTATTTTTACCAGGTGATTTTGCTGCATAACGGACTTCTGCAGTTTCGGCAGCCCTGAGTGCCATACTTATTTCTGGTAAACGAAAGAGAAAATCTAAGAACATTTCTTCTAAGTCAGATATTTCTAATTCCGCCAAGACTGCTTTAGCCATTTTATCTCAGTTATCTGAGGAGGATCACTTCTCGGTTGCTTCTGAGGGCGAGATCTCTGATTCGGAATCTGCTGCAGTTAGTACAGCAGACTCAGAAGAGGTTCATTTTAGATTTAATACATAAAAAGAGAGAAGCACTCAACCTGGGAACGAACAATAGCATAATAACTTGCTCTATGGCTAGTTACCACCCAAGAAGCAGCCTCTTTTTGCTCAACGTGTGCCTTTCACAGAGAAGAACTTTCCTGAAGCATATCAGTCTGATCCTGACTTCACAGTACAGTCCAGCCCCGAAATACCAGACAATCCCTCTCTGAATGACAGAAACGGCAAAACCCCAGATGTACGTTTCGGCCTAGTGTGGGCCTCGTCAGTAAGGTGCAGCCATATCCCTCTAGGCATACAGAGCAACGGGTCCACGTCTGGATTCCTGCATCACCCTTAGGGAGACTTCCCTCAGGGTCATAATTTGCATAAATAATTACAGAGAAGCGCTCAACCAGGGAACGAACAATTGCATAATAGCTTGTTCTATGGCTAGTTACCACCCAGGAAGCAGCCTCTTTTTGCTCAACATGTGCCTTTCACAGAGAAGAACTTTCCTGAAGCATATCAGTCTGATCCTGACTTCACAGTACAGTGCGGCCCCGAAATACCAGGCAATCCCTTTCTGAACAAGAGAAACAGCAAAGCCACAGACGTTTTAGATTTAAGCTTGAACACCTCAGTTTACTTTTGAAAGAGATTCTAGCTACTTTGGAGGATTCTGAAACTACAGTTGCAGAAACTCCTAAAAAGCCTAATAAACTCAATAGAGTTTTTGATGTCAAACTCAAATCTGTGGAAGTATTTCCTATTGCAGATCGCATGTCTGACATTTATATCTCCGGAATGGGAGAAGCCGGGTGTTTCTTTTTCCCCGTCTCCTGTCTTTAAAAATATATTTCCTGTTGCTGACTCTGTGCGAGACCTTTGGCGCACCGTTTCTAAGTAGAGGGCGCTATCCCCACATTAGCCAAGAGAAGCACTATTCCTCTTGTGGATAGTACCTCCTTTAAAAATCCTATGGATAGAAAACAGGAAGGTTACTTAAAGGGACAGTCAAGTCCAAAAAAACTTTCATGATTTAAAGGGACAGTCAACACCCGATGTAACTTAAAGCCATATCTTAGATCCGGTATAGAAGATGCAGCTACACCTCATTGATGTTGATGAGCTCTAATGGTATTTTAGTAATCACCGAAAATACATAGCTTTATTCCTTGAAAATATGGCCGCCAAACTATCCCCACTATTACGTATGAACCTTCTTTTTAACTGAATCCTCCAATTGCAATGAAATCCTCGGTCAGTTTGCGATCGTGCAGAAGATCATGCGCATTATCAAAACCGAACTATCACCCTTTGAAAAATGAACAAGCTTGTTAAGACATGAGAGAAGGGGACGAAGGAGGAGGGGGAGGAGTTTGGTGGCCATATCTTCATGGAATAAACCAATGTATTTTCGTTGATTACTCCAATACCGTTAGAGCTCATCGACATTGATGAGGTGTAGCTGCATCTTCTATACCGGATCTAAGGTATGGCTTTAAGTTACATTGGGTGTTGACTGTCCCTTTAAATAGGGAATGTAATTTTATATTTATTTCTTTTTATTGTTTGCGAACATCGATTTTACAATAAATTAAACATAGGTGTCTCCCGTTATGAACTAATACATAATCCAGATCGAAGTATCAACTACATTTTGCAGATTATATAACAACCTAAGGTACATTTTTAAACTTTTCTTAAAAAAAATAAAATATAGATCTCTACACAAAAAGTATAGATCTCGTCTGATTGACAATATCAAGCAGGAGAGAGCTTCAGTGATTTTGATAGCGCCTGCATGGCCACGCAGGACTTGGTATGCGGATCTGGTGGACATGTCATCCTCTACACCATGGACTCTGCCGCTGAGGCAGGACCTTCTATTCCAAGGTCCATTCAAACATCCAAATCTAATTTCTCTGCGTCTGACTGTTTGGAGATTGAACGCTTGATTTCTCTTGTTAAGTGTATCCATTCCACGGATCATCCATTACTTGTGGGATATTCTCCTTCCCAACAGGAAGTTGCAAGAGGATCACCCACAGCAGAGCTGCTATATAGCTCCTCCCCTAACTGTCATATCCAGTCATTCTCTTGCAAGCCTCAACAAAGATGGAGGTCGTAAGAGGAGTGTGGTGTTTTATACTTAGTTTATTCTTCAATCAAAAGTTTATTTTTAAATGGTGCCGGAGTGTACTGTTTATCTCAGGCAGTATTTAGAAGAAGAATCTGCCTGCATTTTCTATGATCTTAGCAGAAGTAACTAAGATCCATGGCTGTTCTCACATATTCTGAGGAGTGAGGTAACTTCAGAGAGGGAATGGCGTGCAGGTTTTCCTGCAATAAGGTATGTGCAGTTAATATTTTTCTAGGGATGGAATTTGCTAGAAAATGCTGCTGATACCGAACTAATTTAAGTAAAGCCTTAAATGCAGTGATAGCGACTGGTATCAGGCTTATTAATAGAGATACATACTCTTATAAAAATGTAATATAAAACGTTTGCTGGCATGTTTAATCATTTTTATATGTATTTGGTGATAAAACTTATTGGGGCCTAGTTTTTTTCCACATGGCTGGCTTGAATTTTGCCTAGTAACAGTTTCCTTAGGCTTTCCACTGTTGCAATATGAGTGGGAAGGGCCTATTTTAGTGCTTTTCTGTGCAGCTAAAAATACTGACAGAGACATTCAGCTTCCCTCTGCATGATACAGGACATCTCTGAAGGGCTCAAAAGGCTTCAAAGTCGTTTTTGAGGGAGGTAAAAAGCCACAGTAGAGCTGTGGCAGTTTTGACTGTTTGAAAAAACGTTTTTGTCATTTATTATTCCGTTTTTGGTATTAAGGGGTTAATCATCCATTTGCAAGTGGGTGCAATGCTCTGCTAACTTGTTACATACACTGTAAAAATTTTGTTAGTGTAACTGCCTTTTCTCTTGTTAAGTGTGTTCAGTCCACGGGTCATCCATTACTTATGGGATATATTCTCCTTCCCAACAGGAAGTTGCAAGAGGATCACCCAAGCAGAGCTGCTATATAGCTCCTCCCCTCACATGTCATATCCAGTCATTCTCTTGCAACCCTCAACAAAGAAGGAGGTCGCGAGAGGAGCTGGAGTTTTTACTTAACTATTAACTATTAACTATTCTTCAATCAAAAGTTTATTTTAAATGGCACCGGAGTGTGCTGTTTTTCTATCTCAGGCAGTATTTGGAAGAAGAAACTGCCTGCGTTTTTTATCTATGATCTTAGCAGGCGTAACTAAGATCCACTGGCTGTTCTCGACATTCTGAGGAGTGGGGTAACTTCAGACTGGGAATAGCATGCGGGGTCCTCCGCAAATGAGGTATGTGCGGTACTTTATTTTCTGGGAATGGAATTGACTAAGAAAATACTGCTTTTACCGTATGATGTAAGTACAGCCTTAAATGCAGTAGTAGCAACTGGTATCAGGCTGATAAATGTATGCGCAGTCGAGTTATATTCTAGGGACTAGAATTTGACTGAGAAAATACCGTCAACACTGAAATAATACTTAAGCCTTCTCTGCAGTGGTAGCGACTGGTAGCAGGCTTAGTGATAGCTTTGCATGACATTGAAAAATGTTGTTTTTTAATAAAACGTTTACTGGGATTGCGACACGGTGGCAATTCCAGAGAAATTGTGTAGGTTGGATAGATACTATGCGGTACCGGTGTGTACTGACGTTTTTCCTATACCAAAAAGAAATTATCAGTAAGGAGTGGGATAGAACCGGTGTGCCTTTTTCCCCTCCCCCGATATTTAGAAAAATGTTCCCTATAGACGCCACCACACGAGACTTATGGCAGACGGTGCCTAAGGTGGAGGGAGCAGTTTCTACGTTAGCCAAGCGTACCACTATCCCGGTGGAGGATAGCTGTGCTTTCTCTGATCCAATGGATAAAAAATTAGAGGGTTATCTTAAGAAAATGTTTGTTCAACAGGTTTTTATATTGCAGCCTCTTGCATGCATTGCGGCTGTCACGGCTGCAGCGGCATTCTGGTTTGAGTCTCTGGAAGAGGCGATTCGCACAGAGCCGTTGGATGAGGCCTTGAGCAAAGTTAGAACCCTTAAGCAAGCTAATGCGTTTGTTTCAGATGCCGTAGTACATCTAACCAAACTTACGGCTAAAAATTCTGGATTCGCCATACAGGCGTGCAGAGCGCTCTGGCTTAAATCCTGGTCAGCGGATGTAACTTCCAAGTCTAAACTACTTAACATTTCTTTCAAAGGGCAGACCTTTTTCGGGCCCGGCTTGAAGGAAATTATTGCTGACATTACGGGAGGTAAGCGCTACGCCCTTCCTCAGGACAGGGCCAAACCAAAGGCCAAACAGTCTAATTTTCGTGCCTTTCGTAACTTCAAGGCAGGAGCAGCATCGACTTCCTCCGCTCCAAAACAGGAAGGAACTACTGCTCATTACAGACAAGGTTGGAAAGGCAACCAGTCATGGAACAAGGGCAAGCAGGCCAGAAAGCCTACTCCCGCCCCTAAGACAGCATGAAGTCAGGGCCCCCTATCCAGAGACGGATTTAGTGGGGGGCAGACTTTCTCTCTTTGCCCAGGCTTGGGCAAGAGATGTGCAGGATCCCTGGACGTTAAAGATTATATCTCAGGGATACCTTTTGGATTTCAAATCCTCTCCTCCACAAGGGAGGTTCCATCTTTCGAGGTTATCGACAAACCTAGTAAAGAGAGAGGCATTTCTACAATGTGTACAAGACCTCTTAATCATGGGAGTGATCCACTCAGTTCCACGATCGGAACAGGGACAAGGATTTTACTCAAATCTATTTGTGGTTCCCAAAAAAGAGGGAACCTTCAGACCAATCTTGGACTTAAAGATCTTAAACAAATTCCTAAGGGTACCATCGTTCAAGATGGAAACCATTCGAACCATCCTACCCATGATCCAAGAGGGTCAATATATGACCACGGTGGACTTAAAGGATGCTTACCTTCATATACCGATTCACAAAGATCATTATCGGTACCTGAGGTTTGCCTTTCTAGACAGGCATTACCAGTTTGTGTCTCTTCCCTTCGGGTTAGCCACGGCCCCGAGAATTTTTACGAAGGTTCTGGGCTCACTTCTGGCGGTACCACGAGGCATAGCGGTGGCTCCGTACCTAGACGACATTCTGATACAAGCGTCAAGTTTTCAGAATGCAAAGTCTCATACAGAGATAGTTCTAGCATTTCTGAGGTCGCATGGGTGGAAAGTGAACGTGGAAAAGAGTTCTCTGTTACCACTCACACGGGTTCCTTTTCTATTGACTCTTATAGATTCTGCAGAGATGAAGATTTACCTGACGGAGTCCAGGTTATCAAAGATTCTCAATGCTTGCTGTGTCCTTCATTCCGTTCCAAGCCCATCGGTAGTTCAGTGCATGGAGGTAATCGGCTTAATAGTAGCGGCAATGGACATAGTGCCATTTGCGCGCCTGCATCTCAGACCGCTGCAACTATTCATGCTCAGTCAATGGAACAGGGATTACTCAGATCTGTCCCCTTTGCTAAATCTGTACCAGGAGACCAGAGATTCGCTTCTCTGGTGGTTGTCACCGGTTCATCTGTCCAAAGGAATGACCTTTCGCAGGCCAGATTGGACGATTGTAACAACGGATGCCAGCCTTCTAGGCTGGGGAGCAGTCTGGAATTCCCTGAAGGCTCAGGGATCGTGGACTCAGGAGGAGAAACTCCTCCCAATAAACATTCTAGAATTAAGAGCAATATTCAATGCTCTTCTGGCTTGGCCTCAGTTAGCAAAGCTGAGGTTCATCAGATTTCAGTCGGACAATATCACGACTGTGGCTTACATCAATCATCAAGGGGGAACCAGGAGTTCCCTAGCGATGTTGGAAGTCTCGAAGATCATTCGCTGGGCAGAGTCTCACTCTTGCCACCTGTCAGCGATTCACATCCCAGGCGTAGAGAACTGGGAGGCGGATTTCCTAAGTCGCCAGACTTTTCATCCGGGAGAGTGGGAACTTCACCCGGAGGTATTTGCTCAACTGATTCGTCGTTGGGGCAAACCGGATCTGGATCTCATGGCATCTCGCCAGAACGCGAAGCTTCCTTGTTACGGATCCAGGTCCAGGGACCCGGGAGCGGTGCTGGTAGATGCATTAGCAGCCCCTTGGGTTTTCAACATAGCTTATGTGTTTCCACCATTTCCGTTGCTACCTCGGCTGATTTCCAGGATCAAACAGGAGAGGGCATCG